>NC_132924.1:83089169-83187438 GCF_047675955.1 Chlorocebus sabaeus | reverse complement strand
ACAATGTAACCAATGTGCAGACTTTTATCCCTCACCCACCTCCCACCCTTTCCCCTGAGTGTCATAAGTCCATTGTATCATTCTTCTGCCTTTGCGTCCTCAAAGCTTAGCTCCCACTTATGAGTGAGAACATACAAGTTTGGTTTTCCATTCCTGAGTTACTTCACTTAGAATAATGATCTCCAGTTCCCTCCAGGTTGCTATGAATGCCATTATTTCATTCTTTTTATGGCTGAGTAGTATTCCATGGTATAGATAAACCACATTTTCTTTATCCACTTATTGACTGATGGGCATTTGGGCTGGTTACATGTTTTTGCAATTGCAAATTGTGCTGAAATAAATATGCATGTGCAAGAATCTTTTTCATAAAATGACTTCTTTTTCTTTGGGTAGATAACCAGTAGTGGGATTGCTGGGTCAGATGGTAGGTGTACTTTTAGTTCTTTATGGAATCTCTACACTGTTTTCTGTTTCCCGTAGTGGTTGTACTAGTTTACATTCCCACCAACAGTGTAAAAGTATTCATTTTTCACCACATCCATGCCAACTTTTTTTTTTTTTTTTTTTTTACTTTTTGATTATGGCCATTCTTACAGGAATGAGGTGGTATTACATTGTGGTTTTGATTTGCATTTCCCTGATAATTAGTGATACTGAGCATTTTTCTCCCATATGTTTCCTGGCCCTTTGTATGTGTTCTTTTGAGAATTGTCTATTCATGTCCTTAGCTCACTTTTCGATGGGATTATTTGTTTTCTTCTTGCTGACTTGTTTGAGTTCCTTGTAGATTCTGGAAATTAGTCCTTTGTCAAATGTATAGATTGTGAAGATCATCTCCAACCCTGCGGGTTGTTTGTTAACCTTGTTGATTATTTCCTTTGCTGTGCAAAAGGTTTTTAGTTTAATTAAGTTCTATCTATTTATGTGTGTGTGTGTGTGTTTTTGCATTTGCTTTTGGGTTATAGGTGATAAAGTCTTTGCCTAAGCCAATATCTAGAAGGGTTTTTCCAATGTTATCTTCTAGAATCATTATGGTTTCAGGTCTTAGATTTAAGTCTTTGATCCATCTTGAGTTGATTTTGTATAAGATGAGAGATGAGGATCTAGATTCATTCTTTCACATGTGGCTTGCCAAATATCTCAGCACCATTTGTTGAATAGGGCGTCTTTTCCCCACTTTATGTTTTTGTTTGATTTGTTAAAGATCAATTGACTATAAGTATTTAGATTTATTTCTGGGTTATCTATTCTGATCCATTGGTCTATGTGCCTCTTTTTATACCAGTATCATGCTGCTTTGGTGACTATGGCCTTAGAGTATCGTTTGAAGTTGAGTAAAGTGATGCCTCCAAATTTATTTGTTTGTTTGATTTTTCTTAGTCTTGCTTTGTCTATGCAGACTCTTTTTTGGTTTCATATGAATTTTAGGATTGTTTTTTCTAGTTCTCTGAAGAATGATGGTAGTATTTTGATGGGGATTACATATAATTTTAGATTGCTTTTTGGCAGTACGGTCTTTTTCACATTATTGATTCTACCCAACCATGAGCCTGGGATGTGTTTCCATTTGTTTGTGTCATCTATGATTTCTTTCAGTAGTGTTTTGTAGTTTTCCTCGTAATGGTCTTTCACTTCCTTGGTTAAGTATATTCTTAAGTACTTTATTTTTTTTTTATTTTTTGCAGCTATTGTAAAAGGGGTTGAGTTCTTGATTAGATTCTCAGCTTGGTCACCTTTGGTGGATAGCAGAGCTATTGATTCGTTTACATTAATTTTGTATCCTGAAACTTTGCTGAATTCATTTATCAGTTCTAGGAGCTTTTTGGATGAGTCTTTGGTGTTTTCTAGGCATACAATCATATCATCAGCAAACAGTGAGAGTTTGACTTCCTCTTTAATGACTTGGATGCCCTTTATTGCTTTTCCTTGTCTGATTACTCTGGTTAGGACTCCCAGTACTATGTTGAATAGAAGTGGTAAAAGTGGGCATCATTGTCTTCTTCCAGTTCTTAGGGGGAATGCTTTCAACCTTCCCCATTCAATATAATGTTGGCTGTGGGTTTGTCATAGATGGCTTTAATTACATTAAGTTATGTCCCTTTTATGCCAATTTTGCTGAGGGTTTTAATAATAAAAGGTTGCTGGATTTTGTCAAATACTTTTCCTCCATCTATTGAGATGATCATGTGATTTTTGTTTTTTAATTATGTTTATATGGTGTATCACATTTATTGACTTGCATATGTTAAATCATCCCTGTATCCCTTAACCTACACTTCTTTACCTCTCTTTCCTCATTACCCTTCCCAGCCTCTGGTAACCATCATTCTACTTACACTCTAGCTTCCTTATATCAATTTTTTTAGCTCCCACATGAATATGAATGTGTGATATTTGTCATTCTGTGTCTAGCTTATTTCCTTTAACATAATGGTCTCCATTGCCATCCACATAGGTACAAATGACAAGATTTTATTCTTTTTATGGCTCGATAATATTTTATTTTGTATATTATACCTAATTTTCTTTATTCATTCCTCCATTGTTAAACATTTAGGTTCCAATATCTTGGCCATTGTGAATAATGCTGCAATAAACATGCAAGGGCAGATGTCTGTTTGATATACTGATTTCTTGTTTTTGGATATATACCCAGCAGTGGGATTGCTGGATCCTATGGTAGTTCTATTCTTATTTTGTTGAGGAACCAAAATACTGTTTTCCATATAGTACCTGTATTACTTTACATTCCCAGCAACAGTGTATGAGCATTTACCTTTCTCTACCTCCTCACCAGCCTCTATTATTATTTATCTTTTTTATAACAGTCATTTTAACTGGGGTGTGATATCTTACTGTGATTTTGATTTGCATTTCTCTGATGATTAGTGATGTTGAGCATTGTATACCTGTTGGCTATTTGTATGTCCTTTTTTTTTTCTTTCTTTGGAGAAACATCTATTTAGGTCTTTAGTCTACTTTTAAAAATTTGATTATTTGATTTTTTTTTTTTGCTATTGAGTTGCTTGAGCTCCTTATATATTTTTGTTATTTACCTTTTATTAGGTTGATAGTTTGCAAATATTTTCTTCATTCTGAAGATTGTCTCTTCACTTTATTGATTCTTTCCTATGCTGTGAAAAAATTTTTAGCTTGAGTATTTATCTCACTTGATGTTTTTGTTGGATCTGTGGTTTGATGTCTGCCATTAATTTCAGATAATTCTCAGCCAGTATTACTCCAAATATTTTTTCTGCTCCATTCTCTTTTTCTTCCTCAACAATGCACATTTTATATGTTTTGAAATTATCCCACAGTTCTTGAGTGTTCTGTATTTTTCATTTTATTTTTTTTCTCTTTACATTGCAGTTTGGGAAGTTTTCACTGAAATATCTTCAAGATCACTGATTCTTTGCTTAGCCATGTCAGCTCTACTGATGAACCCATGAAAAGCATTCTTTATTTCCTTGGCAGTATTTTTATTTCTCTAACATTTTAATTCTTTCTTACAGTTTTGATTGATTGATTGATTGATTGATTGAGATGGAGTCTCACACTGTCACCAGGCTGGAGTGCAGGGGTGCAATCTCGGCTCACTGCAACCTCTGCCTCCCAGGTTCAAGCAATTCTTCTGCATTAGCCTCCTGAGTAGCTGGGATTACAGTCGTGTGCCACCATGGCCAGTTAATTTTTAAATTTTTAGTAGAGATGGGATTTTGCCATGTTGGCTAGGCTGGTCTTGAACTCCTGACCCCAGGTGATCCACATGCCTTGGCCTTCCAAAGTTCTGGGATTACAGGTATAAGCCACTGTACCTGGCCCTTTCTAACAGTTTCTATCTTTCTGTTTACATTATTTATATATGTTCTTGGATGTTGTCTAATTTTTCCATTGTGTTTCTTAACATATCACAGTTATTTTAAACTTCTTGCCTAACAGTATCCACATATTTCATATCTCAGTCTAATTTGGAGGTTTGCTTTGTCTCTTAAGACTGTTCTTTCTGGTCTTTTAGCATGCTTTGTAATTTTGTTTTTGTTGTTGTTGAAAGTCAACATGATGCATCAGGTAATAGGGACTGAGGTAAATAAGCTTTTTTACATAGGCAAATAATGTTTTTATATAATTGTTTTATGTTAATTTGGCTAAAAGTTGGACTGTGTTCAATGTTTCCTATATAGCTGTAAGCACCAGAGGTTAAGATCTCTCTAGTGTTTTTATTTTTATTCTTCTATTGTTTCTGCATCTCCCCAGTAACTCTTTAAATGAAGTCTGCACGTGGCAGTTCTTTCAGTTATAATTACTTGCTGTTGTACAGGGGCTTTTCTGATGTGGTGGTAATATGAGAAAGGGAGGGAAAGAGTTCTATAATGCTATGTTTTATTCTCAGTCTTTTAGTGGCCAGTTCCTAGGTTGTGACCTTTACAAGTGTTTCTTAACTTTTATCCCTATTCCCTCTTACCCCGCACCCTCCACCACATACTTAGGTGAAACCGGAAGGCTAGGAGTTGGAGTGGATAACTTCCCTTCTCCCGTGTTGAATATGGCTCTAGTAATGTGTTTTCCCCGATGAGTAGGTCTTCGTTATGGAGAACACTGGGTATATTTCAAAAATGATTACTTTTCCCCTACCCCTGCCAGAAAGACATGAAGATTTTCATTGTCTCTTTACCAGTGAGAATCTGATGAGTTTCCCAAGAAAAAGTCCCCCAAAGATTAGGGGTCTGTATAAGACTCATTCCCTGTAAACTTTCATGTTCTCTTCATCCACATTTATCCTCCAGCAGTTTATCACAGTTATTACTTAAGTGTTCCTACTCGTTTATGGCTCCAGCAGTTTCTGCATATAGTAAGCTGATCCCAGCTGTGACTCTCTGTATTCACCTGTTTTTCAGATTTCATGGAGGCAGTTTTCCCTGAAACCTCAATTCTTAGAAGGACCCAATAAATGTCATTGTTTTTTTAGTCTGTTCAGATTGTTTTTCTCTTTATAAGGATGAACAAGATGACTTTCAGTTTGTTTACATGTTGGAGTGGAAACTGAATTTTTCTATGCTGACTTACGGTTTTAAGGCTCCAGTTGCATTAGTTAGTTCACCCTAACTCAGCAAGAAGCATTATCCCATGTCCAATTCCTAAAATGCCTACAGAATTTCTGGCATGCTAAGGATAGTGTTAATAAAGTCATATAGGTTTCTACCATTGGACTTTTACAAGATTTGTCAGTTTCAGAAAATAGTGTGCATGCACCATAAAATATTGTATATTTTATCAGAACATCAACTAGATATATTTATATTTATGAAAACAGGATATTTAAGCAAAGAGAAGAAGCAGTTCCAAGTGAATCATAATTCCAAAACACAACAAAACCACACTATTTCCATGAGAATGTAATTTAAAAAATCTCTATCTGAGTTGCCATAAAACTTCCAATAAATGTTGTTCGTACCTCCAGAGAGGAGTTATTGATAACATCACCTTCTTTGAGGATTGCTTGGTAACATTTACACTTTCCTTAAGTTCCATTCTTATCTACATTTGGCATATGAAAAGGAGAAAATCAAGCTCTGATATATTGAGCAGGCCGCAGCAATCTGCTTCCTATTATCAGCAGGCTACTGTCTTGGCAACATGTCATTGTAATTTATGACTTGATTAAGAACAGAAACTCTGCTCTTCAACATTCACCACCCTATATGATTCAATGGTAATATCTCTCTAGGTCATCTGTAAAAATAATCCTAATGAAAAATTTAGCTTATGTAAAATATTAGCCTAATGATTGCTATAGTTGGTTACCAGTGAGGTGAGTTAGTGAAATTATGCACTCATTAATTTTCTCCAAATATTTCAGATGATTTTTTTTTTTTTTTTTTTTTTTTTTTTGGCAAATACATTAATTAGGAAAAGTCCAGATCACTTTCTCTGAGGAAAACAGATCTGGCATTCTTCTTTCCAGCTTGGCCATTAGTTGGTGCTGGATCTGAGAGCTCACTAAGAGTATTATTTTCTTGCTCTGGGACATTCTCATAGAAATAGTGTGGTATTGTTGTGTTTTAAAATTATGATCCACTTACAAGCGTTTCTTCTGTTTGCTGCAATATCCTGTTTCTATTTGATGTGCACTAATTCTGCAATGGTTGTGTTGCCTGGCTTAATATAATAATTAACCATAGGGCTTTAGAGTTTCAGAAAACTGTAACACTTTAGCTTCCTATTGGGTCAATATTAAATCTGATAATCGAAATATTACATATTATTGGTAATAAACTGAATTCACAATTAGTCTTAATTTGGTGAAGAGAGTAAAGTTATAACACATTCTAAGGTACTTTATGAAAATTTGCTGTCAAATTTTATGTTATTAGTATTGTATCTGGACCATTTATATCATCTTCCTTGGGCATACTGTAACAGGAAAAGCCAAGCAAAAATTAGGGAATTTTGGAAATAAAGTTGTGCAGTTACATTTTCCCCAGTTTCCTCATTCCCTTTACCTAATTTTAGAAATCTTAGTGGAGTCCCTACCTTACTTTCTTTTATATTCAACCTAATGACTCAATTGTATAAACAATAAGCCAAACCTTTACATCTTTTTTAACACCAGATTTCATTCATAACTAGTTTTACAATCTCCCGTTTGAATTTTCAGTGAAACCACTGCTCTGTGGATGAAGCTGAATGTGATATGTTTGTGTAATATTTCCTTGCCCAATTTTGTACATTGGTAGTAATAAATTACACACTGTCATCAAAATTAATACATGCCACTGGACAGTATTCTCTGAGATTGCTTCCATTTTGTAACGAAAGTGTAGAGTAGTGGCAGCCCTAGCTAACTCCAATTTGCAGATCACTTGAACCTACTAGTAGAGGACCAATAGAATTCACTTGCCAGCCACTCTGATCCCCTGGATCATGAGAAATTTGTCCCATAGTCATTTTTAAGTGATTTCTTCCCCATTGACACTGAGTAAAGTTGTTTGTCATGTTAGTTATATCCTCTCTTTTCCTATTGGTGCATAGCTATGCACTCATATACTTACTTCTTTCATAAATTTAGCTAGTTCCAGGGATCTGACTATGACAGTATCTACCATAGTTAGCAGTGAAGGCATTGAGTTAAGTAAGTCCCTCTGCTAATCATAAAGGTAGTTTAGGGTCACCTGCACTCACGCTACTCTTATTACTTTGGAAAGAGTACTTCATTGCTGAGTTAATGGTAGAGTAGGTCTTAACTTTTTCAGATTGGTCTACAAAACTACTGACTTCACCCACTGCTGCAAGTTAATTGTCACACTATCAAAAGCAGCTCACAGAAGTTTGTTGTCACTTGATGTTTGATGTTTAATTATTAATTCATATGATTTATACTACTTATGAGTCTTTAGAATCTGTAACTTTTTTTAGATCATTAATTCTAAGTACTTGTGCCAATAATTGTTAACCAAGTTTCTGTTGATATTCCTTTATATAGTAACCTAACATTTGTCAGTATACTTTGGGATTTTGCGGTCATTGGGCTGGGGATCCTGCCACCTGCATCGTTTTTTGATTGATTAATGGTCTTAATTTACTTTGTGAGTGAAGGTAACATCTTTCCAACTGGCCACTGAAGCATGAGACAACTTTCTAGGGACAGGAAAAACTGTCTTTACTGCTATATTTCCCACTACTGCAGCTTCAGACTTTTGAGGTCTGGATTTTACCTGAGTTACTGGAAAAAGGCAGGGAATAGAAATTTCCACTAATTTTTCTTCTGCCTAGTACTCTCTGGATATCTGAAAAGCCACTTTTGTGTTTCGAGATTAATTTCCTCAAAATCTGTTTGGAAAGATTTGTCCAAATATTTTGCCTCCAAGGATGTTTTTATTTTAAAGAAAGAATAGCTAGTCAACCTGGCATCAAATCGTCATTTTTTCATCCCTTTTATTTTTTATTTTTTGCCACTAATACCTGGCCGTTATCATCTTTGAGTCTGAAAGAAACTTCTCTTTACTGTACCAGTAGGAGTTAATATAAAAAGTGGATTGTTGAATCAAATCCACATAGGTCAGAGATTTTATCTGGTATCAAACTGTTTTAATCATTTCAAGGATACAGGTACTTGCAGAAAAGAGAAGAGAGACATCGAGGATGCTAATGGTGTTCTTCAGATTCATGGTGCATTAGGATACATTCTGGGTCAGATATAGCCCATGAAGTCTCTAAGTTATGCATGAAGGGTGCCACTTACACAAAAGGAAATTAATTTGGTCATTAAACATCTTCATTTTATTCACTAATAATTACATAACTTAAGTAACATTATTACAAGAAGTCATTCCCATCAATCCACACACTTCAAGATTGTTTTCTCTAAGCAAGCCTTGTATATTCCAGGTACATCCTGCTAAATGCATTCTATAGATAAGGACTTTCATACTCTGTTTTTCAGGAGATAATCTTATTAGCAGGTTTGCAAAGGGGTTTGACCAGGTCATCTTTCTTTCTTTGCTTCAATATCTTGTGAAAAAGAAGAAAGATCCTTTCATTCTCAAACTGAAACCTAAACATCTCCTATCATCAAGCAACCTTCACTATCTCTGTTATGCTCTTAACTTGGTAGCAGTTTCTCTCTGAGAGGCTTTGTGGAGTCTTCCTTTAATACTTGCAGACAAGTCCTCAGCCAATAATATGTGTGCAATCCTAACATAGATATATGCCCTTAACTGCCTCCCTTAGGGATCCTCCTCTCAAGATTCTGCCCCCCAAATTGCAGTTTCTTCTGGAGTTCAAACTCCAATTTCTGCCTCTAAGTTCAGTGGGACTACTTCGTTCTGCTTGGCTTCTACCTTACTGTGCTTCTGTGCTGCTCTTCTCAGGGATCAGTCTTGTGGTTCCTGTTGTTCAGTGATTGAAAACTATTGCCTCACAATTTGACCAGTTTTATTTTTGTGTGTGTGGCAGGAGAGCATGTCCAGTGTCAGTCTATGATTCTGTCATAGGCAGAAATGGAAGTCCTCATTTTTATCTTATTTTAGAGTTCAGTAGATTTAATTTTTAATGCCTATCTGTCTGCCATAGGCTTTTCTATTCGTGTTTTGGTTGGCTGAATTTGATCCCTATTAGGTTTTTCTAGAAGTTAATAGGGATGATGTTTCCTGAGTCTCTGTACATTCAAAAATCATTTATTGTTGGTTGTGTTACATGACTGACAATTTGGTTTAGTGTAATTATTTTTAGTCATAAAGGTATGACTTTTCATAAAAGTATGAAAAATAATGAAAGACAATTTAAATACTTTATGAATTTTGCTCCATTTCCTTCCTCATTGAATATTTCAGTAGTGAATCTTGAGGCTAGCAATAATTGAATTCAAATACCTTACTTTTTGCCTTACTGCCAAAAGATTGTTTGTTTTTGAAGTCCATATAATTTTCTATGCATACCCTGGGATGGATTGTGTTGGGTTACATTTTTTTTCTGACACATAGATTATTCTTTTTATTCTATAGGTTAATGTTTTCTTTTATATCTGGGACATTTTCTTTAAATGAAACTGCAAGTTTTATCATTAATATGGTTATCTCACAATAATGATTATGAGTACCTTGGCTTTTCTTTCTGCTGTATCTAACTATTCTTCACATCTTTCCAAATTATTTGTATGAATTTAATTATTTTCTTTTCTCTTATTTCTAACTACTGTTTACCTTACTTCAGTCTTCAGCTGTGTTTATTCTCTATAATGCTTCTCTCGATTTAACTTTCATTAGTGGTTCTACTTTTTCTTCCACTTCTTTATTGAGCTGTCAGTTCATGTATTAATCATTTATTTAATGAATACTTAATGACATGCTTTGTGCCAGGCACCATTCTTGGCTTTGACATTGCATAAACAAATCATTTAGGGAAATCTCTGCTCTCGTGGAGCTGATATTATAATGGGGATAGAACGTCATTAAATTAAATGTTATTGGAAAAAATCAGTGTAATGGGAGAGAGTGTTGTGAGGGTATTTTATAAATTAAGAAGTGTGATGGTTAATGCGGAGTGTCAACTTGATTGGATTGAAAGATGCAAAGTATTGATCCTGAGTGTGTCTGTGATGGTGTTGCCAAAGGAGATTAACATTTGAGTCAGTGGACTGGGAAAGGCAGACCCACCCTTAATCTGGGTGGGCACCATCTAATCAGCTGCCAGCACGGCCAGTATGTAAAGCAAGCAGAAAAATGTGAAAAGACTAGACTGGCTTAGCCTCCCAGCCTACATCTTTCTCCCATGCTGGATGTTTCCTGCCATCAAACATCACACTCCAGCTTCTTCAGCTTTGGGACTCGTACTGGCTTCCTTGCTCCTCAGCTTGCAGACAGCCTATTGTGGGACCTCACCTTGTGATCCTGTGAGTCAATACTCCTAAATAAACTCCCTTTATATATACATCTATCCTATTAGTTCTGTCTCTCTAGAGAATCCTGACTAACACCAAAAATATCAGGGAACCCTATTGATAAGATGATATTTGAACATTTCATCTCCTGATTTTCATATTACCTTCTTTTCATTGAGGACTCCATACCCCTGGTTTGTCTTCTGGTTTTTTAGAAAATGTGATTTTATTGAACTTAAAATATATAACTTGTGGGATAATTGGCATTATTTTTGTGTTCAACATGGCAGCAGCTTTTTTTTTTTTTTTTTTTTTTGAGATGGGGTTTTGCTCTTGTTGCATAGGCTGGGGTGCAATGGCGCAATCTTGACTCACTGTAATCTCCAACTCCCCAGTTCAAGCAATTATCTTGCTTCAGTCTCCTGAGTAGCTGGAACTACAGGTGTGTGCCACCACACCCAGCTAATTTTTTGTATTTTTAGTAGCAACGGCGTTTCACCATGTTGGCCAGACTAGTCTTGAACTCCGGACCTCAGGTGATCCGCCAGCCTCGGCCTCCCAAAAATGCTGGGGTTACAGTCGTGATCACTACGCCCGCATGGCAACATTTTCTGATTGGTCTTTACATACAATCTTTCATAGAGATCCTGTGCTTGCCTGGTTACTCATATTAAAATTGTGAGTATTTGATGGAGAAGGGGATCTCAGGCTGTGTTCCAGTCTATTATAAGGGTTTTTTTTTTTTTTTTTTTTTTTTTTTTTTTTTGACATAATGTTTTGTTTGAGATTTATTTTCAGCATTTATTTCTCTTTGGCCCATGGGTTTAGCGTTGGAAACAGTTTGAAAAATCTCTCTTCTGCCCCCTTGTGGGAGAGCTTCTTCCTGCAATCTATGCTAAGTCAGTTGCTGGCTCAGCTGGTCACTTTGCTTCAAAGAGCCAAATAATTCCAGAGACTTTCCTGTCCCAAACTTATGGTTATTTCTGCTATGATAGACAGAGGGATTTTATTTTGCACTTTGGTTTGTACTCGACTTTGGAAAGGCATTATTTCCTTTTTTTTTTTTTTTGACAGAGTCTACCGCTGTCACCCAGGCTGGAATGCAGTGGCGCCATCTAGGCTCACTTCAAGCTCCGCCTCCCGGTTTCACGCTATTCTCCTGCCTCAGCCTCCCCAGTAGCTGGGACTACAGGCGCCCGCCACCATGCCGGGCTAATTTTTTGTAGTTTTAGTAGAGACGGGGTTTCACCTTGTTGGCCAGGATGGTCTCGATCTTCTGACTTCATTATCCGTCTGCCTCGGCCTCCCAAAGTGCTGGGATTACAGGCGTGAGCCACCGCGCCCGGCCTCCTGAATCTTTCGGATGTCTGCAAGTGTGAGTTCTTTCTCTGCTTTTGTTCCACATTCGTGTACTGTCTCCACTGCAGTTGACTCCCTTTATACATATACATTGTGCTTCAGAGTTTCATCTCCCGATTTCCTTGACATTGGGGGTCTGCATTTCTGTTTTTTTCCTTGCCTCTGGTTGAATTCCGGGAAAAATAAGCAGATACTTCGTGTTTATTGTGGCTTCTTTAAACAGAATGTCTGCACTAACAGCATTCATTTTACAGAATTAATGTTTATAATTAATCTAAAATAATTTTTAAAACTAGTGGTGCCAAGTGTTTAGCTTCTATCAAATCAATAGCAATTGAAGAGAGTACTTACATAAACAGATCTTTATTGTGAAATTATTTATTTGTTGCAAAACTAAAGGTAAGAGCCATAACATTTACTCACAGGATGTTATTTGAAATCATACAAGATATGATAAAATTATATTGTATTTAATTTAAAATGTCATAAGGATTAATTGATACATATTATTCCACAATCTTAAATCACATTAATTCTATAAAGTGATTTAATAGAAAAAATTCAGCAAGTTCACACACAAAAAAACAAATATTATAGATATTGAGCAATGGAGCTAATTTTTTTAAGCAACAGTTAGTAGTTAGCTTCTGGAAGAAAAAGGATAACAAAATTTTTCTAAGATTGATCATATACTTCATATAAAATAAAATGAAAGCTCGAATCTCATGGGAAAAACTTTTCACTAAATATGTTTTAGATCTGATTTTAGAACTTGCACTCCTGTGAGATATTGTGTGTGTGTGTGTGTGTTTGTGTGTGTGAGAGAGACAGAGAGAGACTCTTAGACTCAGAGCTGTTTCACTAAATAATCTTCCTGTAAAACTTTTGAAATGATGAATCACTCATCTTCTTAGATACACTTAACAAATGAGCAACTTGTATGTTTCAGGTGAGGGTTTTAAATGCTTCAAAACATTTTATAAACCTAGTAAGACTGGTAGCCAGGGAAAACAAGAGATATTTTGGTATTAGCAGGGTTGTCAGGAGAGTGATTCAATTGTTTACTGTTTCATCTTAAAGAGAAAAAGACTGGCTGCCTCAGGACTGGCTGATAAATAACAATCCCTTAAACAGGAGATCATAAAGATCAGGTTTTTCTTTATTGTTCTCATAGGAGCCTTGCCTGACTACCTCAGTCCAAAGGCAAGCCATGCTTTGAAAGGGAAGGCAACGAAGGCTGCATGCAATTTGTGCTTATGGAGGTGATAACATTGTTGGAGTGTTATCTAATGCTTTAATTTTGAAGCTATATGTTTTAAAATGTCTTGTTTCTCAAATAAATGTCACACTGAAAAAGCCTTAGAACCTACTGTTTACTAACGGATCTACTCAATTTTCTGCATCTCTTGCTGATAAATTTGATATGGAGTTCTGTGATATGGATCAAGGAATAATTGTTCTGCCACCGAAAATGCGTTTGGGTTGCTCAGGCAGTCATGCAAAGTACCACAAAGTAGGTGACTTCAACAACATACATTTATTTTATCATATTTTTGAAAACTAGAAGTTTAAGATCAAGTTATCAGCAAAGCTGATTTTTTCTGAGGGATCTCACTTTGGCTTGTAGATGGCTGTCTTTACATCATCTCTCCTCTATGTGTGTGAGCATCCTAACCTCCTCTTCTTACGAGGATATCAGTCATATTGGATTAGGGTCTCACGCATGACCACATTTTACCATAATTATTTCTTTAAAGTCCTGCAGGTTGGGACTTCAACATACGAACTTTGGATGCCCACGTTTCAGTCCTTAAAACATTCAATTTTAATTTCATTGTACTCAATAGTTCTTAATTTCACTCAAGTTCTGTGTTTAAAATTAGGTGAGATCACTGGATCAATGTCTTCTAATGGATAGTAAATTATTTTGTCATTGATTGCTGTATTAGTCAGGGTTCTGAGGAGAAATAGAACCAATGGTGTGTGTATGTGTGTGTGTGTGTGTGTGTGTGCGTGTGTGGTGTGTACAGAGAAGAAGAGAGAGAGCTTTATTTTCAGGAATTGGCTCTTGAGACTATGGAGGCTGGCAGGTCCAAAATCTGCAGGGTGAGCTGGCAGCATGGATATCCAGGAGGAGCTGATGTTGCAGTTCAAGTATGAAGGCCATCTGCTGTAGAAATGTTAGGAGAGGTCAGTCTTTTTCTTCTATTCAGGCCTTCAGCTGAGTGGATGAGGCTCACCTGCATTCGGAGGGCAATCTGCTCTACTCAAATTCACTGATTTAAATGTTAATCTCCTTCGAAAACACCCTTATAGAAATATCCAGAAAAATATTTGACCAAGTATCTGGGCACTGTGGCCCTGCCAAGTTAACACACAAAATTAACCATCACAAATGCAACTTAGGATAGATGCTTGTATAGATTAATCCACTACACTGTGGCAAGTACTATGCTAAGCAGGTAAGATAGTTAATTAAATGTTTCACCAACAGGAATACTAGACCCTTGAAATCATAGTATAAGCATGCTCAACTTCCTGTGATATCAATTTTCCACAAATACTTATAACAATAAATATCACTTTAATATTAAAATAAACATGGTTATATAATAGAGTATGCCACAATATACATAAGCATTTTATTATGCTTTTAAAGTTATGACACTGGTTCTGTCTTATAGTAATGTTTTAAACATCACAACTCAATACCACATTACAATGTTGATACATTACAACTCTTAATAACTTTGCTTCTTTCCTATTCTCTAGCATCTTAAATCTCCAAGGAGTTGCAAACTCAAGAAACCTTCTTGTCCATCCCACTATGTTTCCACAATGTACATCTCTACCAATTCTCTTTCGTACCATTCAAAGTTGTGTATGATATGTGTCCTGTAATATTCTTATCCTTCATTGTGCAGCTCTCCATGTGAGGATGTGGCATAATATTTCTTCTGTTTTGATTACTTTTCTTTTCTTTTTTTTTTTGAGATGAGTCTTGCTCTGTCACCCAGGCTGGAGTGCAGTGGCGCCATCTCTGCTCACTGCAAGCTCCACCTCCCGGTTTCCCGCTATTCTCCTGCCTCAGCCTCCCAAGTAGCTGGGACGACAGGCGCCCACCACCTCACCTGGCTAATTTTTTTTTTTTTTTTTTTTTTTTTGTATTTTTAGTAGAGACGGGGTTTCGACATGTTAGTCAGGATGGTCTTGATCTCCTGACCTCATGATCCGCCCGCCTCGGCCTCCCAAAGTGCTGGCGTTACAGGCGTGAGCCACCGCTCCTGGCCCTGTTTTGATTACTTTTCAAGTAAAATACTCTTCATAGATTCTGCTATTTGATTCCTCATAGAAGGTGATAATCACAAAGTGAGAAAAACGGACAGAAAAGCAGAGAGGTCCCACATATGAAGGTTTTCTTCTTCAATATTGATGGAAAACGTAAAACCTCAAAAACATTTTTGAGGTTTGAAATCATTTAACTCTTTCAGACGTCCAGGTGCATTTACACTCTTCTGACATTAGGAGGACTGTAGCAGAAAAGTTGAGAACCTCAGACAATTTATTCTTCACAAGCATCAATAGAGGAAATCACCGCATATTCTCGTTTTACATAGGAGAACACTGAGATTCTAAAAGCTTTTAAAACATGTCCAAGTCTATTTCATTGAAAATATATCTGAAAGTTGCACCCAAATCTATCAGACACTTCAGCCCGTGTTTTTGTTTTGTTTGTTTTATTTTCCCAAACTACATTGCATATACGGAGAGGCAACAGGGAATTAAGGAGAAAAAATAAACCTGGGTTTCATCTTATTTTTTTTTATTTTTCCAAACAAAAATTATTGTTTATGTTTTTAATTGTGTGAAGGAGTGAGAGTGTGTGTGTGTCTGTGTGTGTATGTGTGTGTGTGAGTGTGTAGGAAGAGAAGTGAGATAGAGAATAAAAGAAATAGAAAATTCCACTGTGATGCCTCGGTAGTTTCACTGTGATAAAGGTATATATTGGGGATGTCAAGAAAAAGAATCAATCCATTTTCTAAACTGAGAGGCAATAAAATTATGAGAGTGCATAATTGAGGGAATATTTTATAAACAAATGGGGAATAATTAAAATAAATTTTATTATAAACTAGAAGTATTACTTAATTTTTTGTTGCCTTGAGTGATATTTTATAAATTCAAGCCATACAATTAATTCAGTCATGTTGTGGCAATTTTTTAATGTATTCAAAACAACAGTTCAATGCTTTCTAGTCTGTCACTAAATTCATTCAGCTGGATATTCTAAATTACAGAAAGAAAGGCCTATGTGAGGTTCAGAAGACTAGGAATATTTAAGATGAAAAAAGAAAAAGATTGATCTAATCTTATAATTTGCATATTACATAAGCCTTTAGTTTCCTTGGTCAGAAATATGCTTTTGTTAGCACATAAATATTAAAGAAGGTTGGAAAATCAATAATGAAAAATATTCTAAAGCCGATAGACTTTAAAAATCCATTTGCTGCAAAATTCCTGTATGAGACTAAACACAAATAAAGGTTGAAAGTACTGAGTAAAATGCTTCTGTCAAGACTTTGGCACAATTATTATAAATATGGCAAAGTTGTTAGTTTAACTGACTAGTAAATTGTATGATGTCTTACATTTGCCAAAGTTGAGTGATAGCTTTTAGTTTCCAATTAAAATATATTTTTTATAATATAAGAAAATACTTACCAAATTACCTATTCATAATTCGAAGAGTTGGCAAAGCAACAAGGTGGTTTGGGATATTTACATTTTCTCCATCCATTCATAAATGTATGAAATTCTTTATGTTATAGTATATTCTAAATGCTTACTTGCTGAGCAATAAGAGGTGTCTATATATGTATGATAGAGCAAAACAGCTATCAGCAATTATTCAGGAAGAGACCATAACACATAATTAATTGATATTGTTTAAGAATAATACAAATATACTTGTGGAGTCTTTTAGAGCAATGTTTACCATGTGCTGGGCAAATGTTAGTCCAATTGCTGGTGACACCAGAATTCTCAGCCTCTCTTAAGTCTTCAACATTCTGAGTGCTCCTGACTTGGACCACTGGCAGCTCCCTATTACTAGTCCTCCAGCCAAATCAGGGGCCATAGACCATAAATAATTGCACAATTGGCCATTTATTTTCCCTACCAAACCAAGTGAGCAACTGGGTGTACTGCTCAAAGTTCTGTGCACTGGGAGGATTTCTCTTCACAGCTGTCCTTTAGCCATGTCCCAGAAAGGGACTGCAGTGCTATAGCTGTTCACTGCCAAGTAGTGCCTACATATCATGCAGAGCCATCTGTAAAGAAGGCCCAAGTTCTCTTTCTCTGCCAACTCATTATAGGGAAATTTCCATGAGCCCAGAGGTGTGGGCTGGGAGACAGAAGGCAGTGTGGCAAGATTGGGAGCTGTGACTTTTGGGCCACATTTTCATGTAACTTACTTGTGTCTTCAGGGCCTGCTCAGGCCCAATCATGTTTATACCACTTATGTTTAATGGTAGAGTACTGCTGGTCATGCCCAGTTTTATGGATTGGTAGGTGAAATAATACCCAGTACATGATAGGCAGCTCAAGTCACATGGTAACTGGTGGTCCATGGCTAAATATTGTTGTCTAATGCCTAGTAGTAGAACAAGAGCCGTTACTAAAAATAAGAGTAGTTATCTTCAAAGGACGCCAGGGCTCTGCTCTCAAATCTTGGAGGCTTAAATGCATTCACCTATAGAGACCTGTCAAAGGCTTCAAATAGCATTCCTATCTGCCCTTGTCACATCAAACACCAAATGGCCCAAGTGACAGAGCAGCTTGCATAGCAGCCTGGATCTGCTGCAGAGCCCTCTCTTGTTCTAGGCCCCACTTAAAACTAGCAGCTTTTTGGACCACTAGATACAGTCCAGAGTAACACAACCGAATAAGAAATCTCTTGTCCCCCCTGCTGCAAAAAAAGAGACCCACTAGGCATTTTGCCTTTTTCTTGATTGCAGGAAGGAGCAGATATAACAACTTATCATTCACCTCAGAAAGATATTTTTGTCATGTCCCATACCACTGAACTTCTTGAAATTGCACCATGGCCTCTGAGCTTTTATTTCCCACCCTCTGACACAAAAAATCTTACCAGTAAGTCTAGAGTTGTTGCTGTTTCTTGCTCACTAGGTCCAGTCAGCATAATACCATCAATGTTATGGACCATGTGATATTTTGTGAAAGGGAAAGGTGGTTGAAATGCCTGCAAAGTAAATTATGATAGGACTGGAGACTTGATATATGTCTGAGGCAGGACAATGACAGTGTATTGTTGCCCTTGCCAACTGAAAACAAACTGATTGTGGTGATCCTTATTGACAGGGATAGAGAAAAGGTATTTGCCATTTCAATAGCTCTATACCGAGTACAAGATTTGCTAATTTGTTCAAGCAATAAAGCCACATCTGTTACAGCAGCTACAATTGGAGTCATCACTTATAATAAACATATGGTAATTTGCTGTCATATCCCAAGATCTGTCTGGCTTCTACATAGGCTAAATAGGAAGTTGAATGGGGTGTCAGAAATGAGACCTGAGAATAAGCATTGTCCGAGATGACAACTGCCACAGGGAAGGCCATTAGAGTTCCCTCAGGCAAGGCAGGATTAATTCCATTAGTTCAGTAGAGAGTCTGATACTAGTAGTTGTGAGAATGCATGCTCATGGGGAACCTGATTCTACTGGGGATTAGGGAGGCTTCTTCCACAGAAGGTTGAGAACCCTCTTCCTCTAGCAAAGAAGCCTCATCAAAATTTAGGGACTCAATGTCCCTGAGTTCATCAGAGTATTCCCATACATCCCTATTCCAACCCTTAGGATCCCATTCTTTCCTAATAAATGCCCATACTTGATTGGTAGAGAGACTATGAGACTAGCAGTTCAATTTGCATTCTAATTCAGCCAGTCACAGGATAAGAGTTTACACTGGATTTTAAGCAATCTCAACCCTTCAAATATGGGTGATAAGGGTCTCTTTCAGGGCACACATAAATGCTTTCAGGGCACACATAAATGCTTTCAGGGCATGTATGTGCTGCTTGAGCTGTGCATTCAAATTCCTGAGCTCATTTTTTTCTTTCACCACTTTGACCAGTGATGTTAGAAGCAACTAGTCAATGTCAATACATTTTATAGCTTTCTATAAATATTCAAAAGTACTCAGAACTCAGTACCTTATTTCTTATAAGTTGCTGATTAGAAGTATTGTATCCAATGCGGATAGTTTGTATATCTCTATTACCAAGTCATGCCATAGACTATCAGTACTCTCTTTACTACTAAAAATAAAATCGTTAGCATCTTTAAATTTAATCAGGTTGGAGTGCCAGTTTCAGAAATTCCAGAACCAATTCAGAAAACTCATTTTTAAAATTCTGTTCCTCTAGAACAAGAGTTCCCCTGGCCTATTAGGAACTGGGCAGCACAGCAGGAGGTGAGAGGCAGGTGAGCTGGGGGAGCTTCATCTGTATTTACAGCTACTTCCCATTGCTCACAATACTGCCTGAGCTCCACCTCCTGTTCGATCAGAGGTAGCATTAGATTCTCATAGGACAAACCTTATTGGGAACGGTGAATGTGAGGAACCTGTGTTGCACACCCTTTATGAGAATCTAATGCCTGATGATCTGTCACTGTCTCCCATCATCCCCACATGGAACCATCTAGTTGCAAGAAAACAAGTTCAGGGATCCCACTGATTCTACATTATGGTGAGTTGTATAATTACTTCATTCTGTAATACAATGTAATAATAATAGAAATAAAGTGTACAATGAATGTAATGCACTTGAATCATCCCCAAACCATCCCCCTGCCCCCGGAAAAATTGTCTTCTACAAAACCAATCCCTGGTGCCAAAATGGTTGGGGACCACTGCTTTATAACCATTCTCGTGCTAAATCAATGTTTTCCAAAGAAACAGAACCAATATGACTATGTAATTATATGTATGTATATATGTGTGTATATGTGTGTGTGTACATATATTCCAGGCATATGTATATATAATATATATTAAAAAATATATAGATATAATTATATGTATGTAT
Source organism: Chlorocebus sabaeus (assembly GCF_047675955.1). Lineage (NCBI taxonomy): Eukaryota > Metazoa > Chordata > Mammalia > Primates > Cercopithecidae > Chlorocebus > Chlorocebus sabaeus. Next base: position 83,167,592 of record NC_132924.1, on the reverse strand, counting down.
ATGTGTGTACATATATATAGGATATGTGTACCCTTATATACATGTATATATATTCATACACATATACATACATATATATGCACACATATATATCTATGAGATATTTAATATAAGGTATTAGTTCATGCAGTTATGGAGGATGAGAAAACCAATGATCTGTTACTTGCAAGCTGGTGGTGACCCAGGAAAGTCAATGGGAGTAGTTCCAGTCCATGTCCAAAGCCTGAGGACCAGGAGAGCTGATTTAAGTTCCAGTCTGAGGGCATGAAATTACAAATAATTAGCTCAAATCATCAGGTAGAAAGAGAAAGCAAATTCTCCTGTATGTTGCCTTTTGTTCTATTCATGCCTTCAAAGAATTGGATGAGGCTCACCTACATTGGGTAGAATAATCTGTTTTACTCAGTTTACCAATTCAATTCTAACCTTATCCAGAAATACCATCACAGAATAAAATTTGACCAAATGTCTGAGCACCCCATGACCTACACAAGTTTACACATAAAATTATCAATCACACTCTTCTAACCAAATATTTTGGTTCTGGATCACTCTTTCTCCCAAGTATTTACCTCTCATCATTCTAGATTGCTTCAGTCACCACATGGATACATTTGTAATACCCAGACTCTCATTTAATTGGTATCCCTAATTTTAGTATTTTTTTCATCTGCCCAACCTTAACCCCTATGGCCTTGAAAGTACCTACACCCAGAGAATTAGATTTCTATGTTCAGACTTTGTGCATTAAGGCAACACTTCCAAAACTTTTATGTGGATAAAAGTCACCTGTGATACTTTTTAAAAATTTAGGCTGATTGGGTAAAAGTTGGTAGTGAAGTATTAAAGTCTGCATCTCCAACAAGATTCTGGTGGTACCAGTGATGCTCCCTGGATCACAGCTTGCTTAATAAGGTGTTTTGATACGTTGTAGCAGCTAGCATGTCAAAAGAACCACAACCTTTAGTTCTTAAAAAGAAGTTATTCTTTATCACATAATAGTTTAGAGGTATAAAATCTAGTTTGAAAAGATAGTTCTGTCCAGTAAGTCATTCAGAGACCCAGGTTTCTCCATGGTGTCATTATGCCATTCCCTAGGGGGATGTATAGTTGTATCTCACGTGTCTGTACTATAGGCTTACCTACCTTTATAGTGGTTCACTTTATTATGCTTTGAAGATGTTGCAATTCTGACAAATTGAAGGTTTATCTCAATCCTGCATTGAGCAAGTCTGTTGGCATCATTCTTACAATAGCATGTACTCACTTCATACTTCTGTGTCATATTTTGGTAATTCTCAAAAACATCAAAATTTTTCATTCTTATTGTATCTATTTTGGTGATCTGTGATCAGTGATCTTTGATATTACTATTGCCATTGTTTTGCGGAGTCACAAGCTGTGCCCATATAAAACGGTGAACTTAACTGATAAATATTTTGTGTGTTCTGACTGCTCCAATGACTGGCCATTCCTTGTACTTTCTTCCTCCCTTTGGGCCTATATATTCACTGACACACAACAATATTGAAATTATGCCAATCAATAACTCTACAATGGCCTCTAAGTGTTTAAGTGAAAGAAAGAGTAGCAGTTTCTTACTTTCAGTTAAAAGCTACAAATGATGAAATTTAGTGAGGAAGGCATGTTGAAAGCCATGAAAGGCTAAAAACTGGGCCTCCTGAGTCAGTTAGCCAAGTTGTAAATGCAAAGGAAAACTGCTTGAAGGAAATTAAAAGTGCTACTCCAATGAACATAAGAACATGAAACAGACTTACTGCTGATATGAAGAGTGTTTGGGTGATCTGGGTAGAAGACCACATTAGCCACAACATTTCCTTAAGCCAAAGCTTAATTCAGAGAAAATGCCTAATTCTCTTCAAATCTAGGGAGGTTAAAACAGGTGAAGAAGCTGCAAAAGAAGTTCATGAAATTTAAGGAAAGAAACCATCTTCATAATATAAAACTGCAGGATGGGATTTATCCCAGGGATGCAAAGACGGTTCAACACATGCAGATTGATCAATGTAATGCATGATAATTTCAACTGATGCTTAAAAAAAAGCATTTAATAAAATTCAACACCCTTTCACAATAAAAATCCTAAAAATACTGGGTATAGAAGAAATATACCTCAACATAATAAAAGCCATGTATGACAGACCCATAGCTGATATCATACTGAATGGAGAGAAACTGAATGTCTTCCTCTAATATTTGGAACATGACAAGAACTCTCACTTTCACTGCTATTGTTTAACATAGTACTGCAAGTCTTAACTAGAGCAATCAGACAAGAGAAAAAACTAAACAACATCCAAACTGGAAAGGAAGAATTAAAACCTTGTTTGCAGATGATATGATCTTATATTTGGAAACACCTCTACCAAAAAGTATTAGAACTGGTAAACAAATTCTGTACATTTGTAGGATATAAAATCAGCATACAAAATTTACTAGTACTTTTATATGCCAACAGTGATCTAAAAAAATTTTAAAAGTAATCCCACTTACGATAGCCACAAATAAATTTAAATATCTAGAAGTTAACTTGACCAAAGAAGTGAAAAATCTCTATGAGAAAAACTATAGAACACTGACTAAAGAAATTGAAGAGGACACACACAAAAAGGAACGGTATTCCATGTATATGAATTGGAATAATCAATGTTGTTAAAATGTCCTTACTAACCAAAGCAATCTACAGATTCAATGCAATTCCTATAAAAATACCAATGACATTCTTTAGAGAAATAGAAAAAAAAACCATAAAATTTATATAGAACCACAAAAGACCGAGAATAGCCAAAACTATCCTGAGCAAAAAGAAGAAAACTGAAGAAATCACAGAGTACCTGACTGCAGAACTATAGTAACCAAAAAAATAATGTTACTGACATAGAAACAGACACATAGACCAGTGGAACAGAATACAGAGCCCAGAAACAAATCTGTACACCTACAATGAACACATTTTTGACAAAGTTGCTAAGAACATACACTGAAAAAAAGACAGTCTGTTCAATAAATGGTGCTGGGAAAACTGGATATCGATATGCAGAAGAACTAGACCCCTATCGTTGCCATATAAAAAAATCACGTCAAAGTGGATTAAAGGCTTAAATCCAAGAACTCAATCCATGAAACTACTACAATAAAACATTGGGGAAACTCTCCAGGACATTGGTCAGGGCAAATATTTCTTGGGTAATACCCCACAAGCACAGGCAATCAAAGCGTAAATAGACAAATAGGATCACAGCATGTTAAAAAGCTCATGCACAGCAAAGGAAACAATCAACAAAGTGAAGAGACAACCCATAAAATGGGAAAAAAATATTTGCAAACTTCCCCTCTGACAAGGGATTAATAGCCAGAACATATGAGGAGCCCAAATAATTCTACAGGAAAAAAAAACCAGTAATCAAATTTAAAAAAATGGGCAAAAGCTTTGAATAGGGATTGTTCAAAAGAAGACATACAAATGGCAAGCAGGCATATGTAAAGTTGTTCAACATCATTAATCATCAAGGAAATGCAAATCAAAATGCAGTAAGATCTTATCTCACCTCAGTTAAAATGGCTTTTAGCCAAAAGACAGGCAATAACAAATACTGGTGAGAATGTAGAATAAAGGGAGTCCTTATATACTGTTAATGGGAATATGAATTAGTACAACCACTATGGACAACAGTTTGGAGGTTCCTCAAAAAACTAAAAATTGAGCTACCATATGATCCAGCAATCCCACTGCTGGGTATATACACAAAAGAAAGAAAGTCAGTATATCAAAGAGATATCTGAACTCCTATGTTTGTTGCAGCACTCTTCTCAATAGCTGGGATTTGGAAGCAACCTACATGTCCATCAACAGATGAATGAATTAGAAAAATGTGGTACAGGCCGGGTGCGGTGGCTCAAGCCTGTAATCCCAGCACTTTGGGAGGCCGAGACGGGCGGATCACGAGGTCAGGAGATCGAGACCATCCTGGCTAACACGGTGAAACCCCGTCTCTACTAAAAAATACAAAAAACTATCCAGGCGAGTTGTTGGGCGCCTGTAGTCCCAGCTACTCCGGAGGCTGAGGCAGGAGAATGGCGTGAACCCGGGAGGCGGAGCTCACGGTGAGCTGAGATCCGGCCACTGCACTCCAGCCTGGGCGACAGAGCGAGACTCCGTCTCAAAAAAAAAAAAAAAAAAGAAAAAAGAAAAATGTGGTACATATACACAATAGAATACTATTCAGCCATAAAACACAGTAAGATCCTGTCATGCAACAGCATGAATGAAATTGGAGATTGTTATGTTAAGTGAAATAAGCCAGGCGCAGAAAGACACACTTCACATTCTCACTCATTTGTAGGATTTAAAAATCAAAATTGAACTCATGGAGATAGAGAGTAGAACGATGGTGATCAGAGGCTGGGAAGGGTAAGTACAGTGGGGAGGTGGGGATGGTTAATGGGTACAGAAAAATAGAAAGAATGAATAAAACCTAGCATTTGATAGCACAATGGGGTGACTATAGTCAATAACAATTTAATTGTACATTTTAAGATACCAAAATAGTATAAATGGATTGTTTGTAACATAAAAGATAAATGCTTGAGGAGATGAATATCCAATTTTTCATGAAGTGATTATAACTCACTGAATGCCTGTATCAAAATATCTCATGTACCCCATATATATGTATACCTACTAAGTACCCACAAAAATTAAAATTAAGAATTAAAAAAAAGTGCAAGATGAGGCAGCAAGTGCTAGTATAGAAGCTGCAAGTTATCAAGAAGATCTAGCTAAGATCATTGATAAAAGTGGCTACACTAAACAATGGAGTTTCAATGTAGACAAAAGCAGCCTTCTACTGGAATAAGATGCCATCTAGGACTTCCCTAGTTAGAAAGCAGAAGTCAGCGCCTGGTTTCAAAACTTCAAAAGACAGGCTGACTATTATTAGAGACTAAAGCAGCTGGTGCCGTTAAATTGAAACCAGCACTCATTTACCATTCCAAAAATCCTAAGACCCTTAACAATTATGCTAATTCAAATCATCCTGTGCTCTACAAATGGAACAACAAAGCTTGAAGAGCAACACATGTGTTTCTACTATGGTTTAATAATTATTTTAAGGCCACTGTTGAGCTCTATTGCTCAGTAAAAAACATTCTTTTCTAAATATTACAGCTCATTGACAGTGCACCTCATCACCCAAGAGCTCTGATGGAGACAGACGTACAAGAAGATCAATGTTATTTTATGCCTACTAACACCACATCCATTTTGCAACCCATGGATCAAAGAAAAATTTCTATTTTTGAGTTGTCTTATTTAAGAAACACATTTTATAAGGCTATACTTGCCATAGGTAGTAATTCCTCTGATGGATCTGGGGAAAGTCAACTGAAAACCTCCTGGAAAGAATTACCATTCTAGATGACATTAAGAATATTTGTAGTTCAGTTGGGAAGGTAAAAATAACAATATTGGCAAGAATGTGGAAAAAGTTAGTTCCAAACCTCATGGATCACGTGGAGGGATTCAAGACTCCCGTGGAGGAAGTAACTGCATTATGTAGTGGATATGGCAAGATAATTAGAAGTAGAACCTGAAGATGGGACTGAATTTCTGTAATCTCATGATAAAAATTGAATGGATGATGAGTTGCCTCTTAGGAAAGAACAAAAAAATAGTTTCTTTGGATGGCATCTGCTCCCGGTGAAGATGCTGTGAATACCATTGAAATGACAACAAAGAATTTAGAATATTACCTCAATTTAGATGATAACACTGTGGCAGTGTTTGGGAGGATTGACTAATTTTCAAAGAAGCTGCACTGTGAGTAAAATGCCATCCAACAGCATGGCATGCTACAGAGAACTCTTTCATGAAAGGAAGAGTCAATCAATATGGTAAACTTTATTGCTGTCGTGTTTGTAAAAAATGCCACAGCCACTACAATTTTCAGCAACCACCACCCTGATTAATCAACAGCCATCAACATTAAGGCAAGACCCTATACCAGCAAAAAGATTAAGACTTGCTGAAGGCTCAGATGACCATTAGCTTTTCTTTTCTTTTCTTTTTTTTTTTTAGCAAAAAGAAAATTTAATTAAAGTATGTATATTTTTTAGACATAATACTATTGCATGCTTAATAGATTATAGCATAGTATAAATGTAATTTTTATATGCACTGGAAAACCAAAAATTAGTTTGACTTGCTTTATTGTATTATTTGCTTTATTGCAGTGGTCTGTGGTTAAGCCTGTAATACCTCTGACTTATGCTTGTATAGACTATGGGAATTTATTGTTTGAGAAGGACACTGTAGGGAGTCAAGGGAAAATAGCTTTCTCTTATAGAAATGATCTAAATGTAGCAACCATGACTTCTACAGCCACATATAGCTTCAGGGAGGGCCGAAAAATATAGTTTGTGGCTTGGCATTCATATACCTAGATGAAATTTGAGTGAGTCTGTGCTACAAAAAAGAGATAATGGACTTTGGGGGAAATGTGAGTAGTCTCTATCATTTCTTACATTAATACAATAGTAATACCTCTGAAATCTTGAATTCAACTAGTCCACACTGTCCAGCACCTCCCTATCAATGCTCTAATAATTCTCAGATCTCCCATTTATTTCCCCATCCACTTTTTCATTATCAATTTCATCCCCTCCCCAGGAGCTTTTAAATTTTCTTCTTTGCCTTCTTTTTTCCATGGTTTGGCATTATAATCACTTTCAGAATATTGTTAGTGTCCCTTTCTCCTCTCTTGCTGTCATAGGTATCTTAAAAACATCCAAACCAGTTCACTTAGAGTACAGTAAAAATGTTAGCATATCAGAGAAATCTTACTTGACCACCCAATTTGAAATAGCTCTCCCGCTCATGCAAGGTTGATTCTCTAATACCAATTTTAATTGTTTTAATAATACTTATAAATACCATAAATTGTGTTATATATGTGTATTTACTTTTTTTTCTGTTTCTTCTATTAGAACTGCATATGGGCAAATATTTTATTCTGTTCACTGCTCCTTCTCCAATATATGAAAAAGTACCTAGTACAGAATAATGCTAAGCAAATATTTTTAAATGAATGGATGAATTAATAACACTGGGAAGGAAATAAAGTAGGTGATGGTATTTAGTCAATTCAATTTTATGTTGACATATAAAGTATAAACATATTTACAAATATAAATATATAGGTCACTAATAACTTCAAAGAATAATATAACTAAATAGAAACTTAAAAATTATTTGAACTACCAATGTTATAGTTACAAAAGAAACAAAATAGCGGAAGTTTCTCTATGATATCTTTAAATTAATACTTCAACTCTCAATGAAAGATAAACTATTGTTAGACTATGTTTCCCCTTGTAATAGAAATAATATATTAGATATTGTATAGAGATAATATCTCTATGTAAGTATTAATAGAAATTTTCCATTTTATTTTAATATTTTCATGTAAATAGAAATATTTTCTTGACTGGAAATCTTCAACTAAAATGACATTTAAACCAAAGTGACTAACCGAAATAAAGAATCAAATTATTAAAAGATGAATCATATTGTTACTATAAGGTACCATATGGAGGGCAACTGTTAGGAGGTAAAAGTCAAAAACCAATGAACTGGCAAACCATTTGTGCTTTAGGACTGAGAAGGTTTTGGGTTCTGTCTTAGCTATCATCATCTCTCTAATTTCAGTTTATTTGTTCTAGGAAGGCAGGGATTCTATGAATAAATGAATCTACTGCTACAGGAAGAAGGGAATAATAGACATGAGGGAACTGTGGGTACTCTCCACAACAGCCCTACAACTTTTGATAGATGCCATATGCTTAGATACCCTAAAAGACTTCCATTTAATAGGCAAACCTCATTTAGTACTAAGTATTTGAGATTTCAAGAGTACTTATGCCACACACGTTTCTATGATGTCCTTTGTTCTGTTATGCATAGCATACCACCCAATCCTTTAGCATGCCCTAGCAGTTCAGCTGAAGCTGACCCCAAAGTAGATTTCAGCTTCTCCCTCCAATCTAGTCACTGTAACTCTTGCTGTTCCCTAGGAAACAATGAAAACTTAAGAGCCTCCACGCCTTTGCCTGAATTGTTTTCTCTGCCTCAGATTCCCTTTATTTATTCCATGTCACATTTACTCTTTCCCAAATGCCATCTGCTTATTTAGAATCCCCAAGTAAAATGGTTGGCTTCATTGTGCTCACTTAGTATTTCTAAATAGACATCTGTTTTTGTATTTTTCACACCATTTTGCAATTATTGATTACTGTATCTAATTTTCTAATGACAACCTGAACTCCTTGAGGTAGAACGAGGAACATATGTATTTTTTGTAGCAGAGCTGATTATCAAATTCTTTCAAAGACAAAGCTTTTTTTGTTTTTTGTTTTTTCATTTCACAATAACAAACTAAAGAACTAAACATAAAGATCTTTATCAACTACAATCATATATCTGTTTAAGATAGAACCTGGATTTGAACTAATGAATAGTGAAAACTGCTCACTCAGTTATCAGCATGTCCAATTTAGCCTTTTTAATAAGAGCATAAGGCTTCTCGGAGCAGGAGGGTATCAAGAAACAAAAAATACTGAAGAGCAGGCACAGGAACCCAAGTCACAGCTACACATCTAGGATAATTTTCAGGAATGTGGTTATTTCTGTCGAAAGACAATCCTTTCTAGAAGATTCTATAAATAAGGAACTACCCTAAATTACAGTTGTAGTATATTTAAAATAAAATTTTTAAACTTAGTAACTTATGCAAGCTTTTGGAAGTTTGTGAAACACAGAAAAGCAGAAACATTAAAATTAAAAGTGCCATAATTCCACCTTCACACATTCACCATGGTGTCATTCTGGTTTTTTTTTTTTACCTGCGAATTTTTGCAGTTTGTACTCAATGTATAAGAATGCTCATTAATTTAATAATGTTTTACTTAATTTTGTCAATCTGTTAAGCAAAATGATATTGTAAAACTATTTTAATGGTTTATTATAGAATTTGAATTTCCAATATATGTTTTCCTTTTAATTAGATTATTCCACATTCCTTGTGTCAAATTATCTTGTCTTTTTTGGAAATTGTGAATGAATTGCTAAAAAATGTTATGGTAAAAAGATTTAGTATTAAACCATCTTAAATTAGGCTACTATACAAAAGAAAATATATTGCTTATATTCTAGATAGTAATCTAAAATGGAGCTCCACAGACACTAAAAGTAGATCCTAAGAAATACTTATTATTTTGCCTGCACAGCAAAATAAATTAAAAACTCACAGAATAAGTATATGTTTTCCTAAGGAAAGCAATGTTTTTTATAAAGGCCTGGAATATTTTATTTTCCACATTTTTCCACTCTTCCAAATTATTTGTTGTTTATAGGGACTCCCAATTGCCATTGAGGCTGAAATCACCTTTTGGTTATAAAAATAATTCAAGAGTCTTTATGGGACCATAAAGGTAAGTATAAAGAAGTGATGTCTTATAACCTAAACATCCTAGTCATAGTTTGCTATATAATTTCTCCGAGTATTTTCACTACAGATAAAAGAACTGGGGGATTCCTATGAACTTGTTTATGAAGGAAACACCATCCCCTAATTTTCAGACAGATTTTAGATGGGATTTATACAGACATCTAGAGAAATGAAAACAAAATATAATGCCTTAAGATTGAACTCTGAGTAGTTTCTAATGAAGAGAGTAATTGTGGAGTCCTACTTAGAGAACTAAGCTTGTATTGTTATGTCAAGTAAAAGATCAACAGCTTTGAAAAGGATAAGATTTAAATTCGTCCATGTGTCTAATCCATCTTGAATTAATTTTAGTATAAGGAGTAAGGAAAGGATCCAGTTTCAGCTTTCTACTTATGGCTAGCCAATTTTCCCAGCACCATTTATTAAATAGGGAATCCTTTCCCCATTTCTTTTTTCTCTCAGGTTTGTCAAAGATCAGATGGCTGTAGATGTGTGGTATTATTTCTGAGGACTCTGTTCTGTTCCATTGGTCTATAGCTCTGTTTTGGTACCAGTACCATGCTGTTTTGGTTACTGTAGCCTTGTAGTATAGTTTGAAGTCAGGTAGCGTGATGCCTCCAGCTTTGTTCTTTTGACTTAGGATTGTCTTGGAGATGCGGGCTCTTTTTTGGTTCCATATGAACTTTAAAGCAGTTTTTTCCAATTCTGTGAAGAAACTCATTGGTAGCTTGATGGGGATGGCATTGAATCTATAAATAACCTTGGGCAGTATGGCCATTTTCATGATATTGATTCTTCCTATCCATGAGCATGGTGTGTTCTTCCATTTGTTTGTGTCCTCTTTTATTTCACTGAGCAGTGGTTTGTAGTTCTCCCTGAAGAGGTCCTTTACATCCCTTGTAAGTTGGATTCCTAGGTATTTTATTCTCTTTGAAGCAATTGTGAATGGAAGTTCATTCCTGATTTGGCTCTCTGTTTGTCTGTTACTGGTGTATAAGAATGCTTGTGATTTTTGCACATTAATTTTATATCCTGAGACTTTGCTGAAGTTGCTTATGAGCTTAAGGAGATTTTGGGCTGAGTTAATGGGGTTTTCTAAATATACAATCATGTCATCTGCAAAGAGGGACAATTTGACTTCTTCTTTCCTAACTGAATACCCTTGATTTCTTTCTCTTGCCTGATGGCCCTAGCCAGAACTTCCAACACTATGTTGAATAGGAGTGGTGAGAGAGGGCATCCCTGTCTTGTGCCAGTTTTCAAAGGGAATTTTTCCAGTTTTTGCCCATTCAGTATGATATTGGCTGTGAGTTTGTCATAAATAGCTCTTATTATTTTGAAGTACGTTCCATCAATACCGAATTTTTAAATGTTAGACCTAATACTATAAAAATCCTAGAAGAAAACCTAGGTAATACCATTCAGGACATAGGCATGGGCAAAGACTTCATGTCTAAAACACCAAAAGCAACGGCAGCAAAAGCCAAAATTGACAAATGGGATCTCATTAAACTAAAGAGCTTCTGCACAGCAGAAGAAACTACCATCAGAGTGAACAGGCAACCTACAGAATGGGAGAAAATTTTTGCAATCTACTCATCTGACAAAGGGCTAATATCCAGAACCTATAAAGAACTCAAACAAATTTACAAGAAAAACACAACCCCATCAAAAAGTGGGCAAAGGATATGAACAGACATTTCTCAAAAGAAGACATTCATACAGCCAACAGACACATGAAAAAATGCTCATCATCATTGGCCATCACAGAAATGCAAATCAAAACCACAATGAGATACCATCTCACACCAGTTAGAATGGCAATCATTAAAAAGTCAGGAAACAACAGGTATTGGAGAGGATATGGAGAAATAGGAACACTTTTACACTGTTGGTGGGATTGTAAACTAGTTCAACCATTATGGAAGACAGTATGGCGATTCCTCAAGGATCTAGAACTAGATGTACCATATGACCCAGCCATCCCATTACTGGGTATATACCCAAAGGATTCTAAATCATGCTGCTATAAAGACACATGCACACGTATGTTTATTGCGGCACTATTCACAATAGCAAAGACTTGGAATCAACCCAAATGTCCATCAGTGACAGACTGGATTAAGAAAATGTGGCATATATACACCGTGGAACACTATGCAGCCATAAAAAAGGATGAGTTTGTGTCCTTTGTAGGGACATGGATGCAGCTGGAAACCATCATTCTTAGCAAACTATCACAAGAACAGAAAACCAAACACCGCAAGTTCTCACTCATAGGTGGAAACTGAACAATGAGATCACTTGGACTCGGGAAGGGGAACATCACACACTGGGGCCTATCATGGGGAGGAGGGAGGGGGGAGGGATTGCATTGGGAGTTATACCTGATGTAAATGACGAGTTGATGGGTGCTGACGAGTTGATGGGGCAGCACACCAACGTGGCACAAGTATACATATGTAACAAACCTGCACATTATGCACATGTACCCTAGAACTTAAAGTATAATAATAATAATAAATAAATTAAAAAATAAATAAATAAATAAATAAATTCTTCCATGTGTTGATATCAAGGCAAGTATTGAAAGTAGAATAAATCTCAGTTTAGTATCCTGATTTTCTAGCAATTCTGGGGCTAGGTAATGGAAACATTTTAATTTCTCACATAAAAATAAATGGAAAAATGAGTAGATTGATAATGCAGTGATAGGTCTTATAATATTCTTGATAATAATTTTCACATACTATGTTTTTTCTTTAGCTAGGAAAAATGAATCCATGATCAAAGGTTATTCATCCTTTGATTAAATGAGCAAATGTTACAGTACCTATTATTATAAATAAAAATCAATCAACAGTGAGACTAATTGGTATATATAACTCATTTAATCTCTTCTTGAAAATATGGTCCTTCTGAATGAATGGTACTGCTTTTGATGGGGATGCTATATGCAGTACTCAAATCATCTAGCAATATACAATTTTCTTGGTACTGATCATATTCTGTGGAAATTTTAAATAAAATGACTAAAGATCTGTTCGTTACTTAGGAGAAAGAGATATGTATCTTTCTTGGATGCAGAACAATCTAGGTACTGAGAAATTTTTGAAGAAGCTCCAGAGCAATACACCACAAAGATTGTGATCTTCCTAGTACAAAATAGTGTCAGAAAGGGAGATGAGCATGAAGCAGGGAAGGAATATGAGTCTTTTTCATCTCGCTCTGCCTGTCACCCTGTGGCACGTTAAGCATTAGGCCAAGCAAAGGGATGTAATTGAAAAGCACCGGGCCAGCAAATGTGAATGTTCTGCACATTAAATGTTGAGAGACCATGCAGAATGAATTGAGGAGAATGTCAACAAGCAGTGTCACTGGAGGGAATTTGGCAGTTTCTAGCTCTCCTTATATCACTTCCCTTTTATGTTCATTTTTCATGGAGGGATATACATCTGTGAAAATGCTGTGTAAATATTGTTTTGTAATCTGTGTGTAATTTTAGAGTGCACAAACTATAAAGGGTTAATTTCTGTTCTTTCGTCACTTGCTGGAATTGTTTCTTAAGATTGGTGATTTCTGCCTGACAACCCAGGTTTTTAAAAAAATTTATTTTTTTCTGATACTGTCCCTATGATACAAAATATATGTATGCATATTATTTTATGCCCTTTTCTGTTGATAATTTCCAGTTGAATTTTTTTTAATTTTCAAAGGGAAGACAACAATAAAATATATGACTTTCTTACAAGGAAGCCATGAAGCTCACTGGAATATAAAAAAGGAATCAAAGCAAACATTAAAATAAAATTATATCAAACTAAACATTATAATGAAATAAACTATGCAGAATTGTAATATTCATGTTTCTTCAAATTGCTGTGCATATAACAATCTGCTAAAATGTCTTGTTTTGCTTCATTTTTGGCATGAAGGCTCCCATCAATCACAGTTATAAAACAAAAAAAATTTAGTTTGTAGTACAATGAAGACCTCCCTGAATTTGTTGGAATCATTTTGAGATTCTTATACTGCTGATTAAGAGGAGTATATACTATTTTATCAGTTTTCTTCCTTTCCTCTCTGTTAAAATCAACTTTGAGAATAAATTATTTGCCTAGCCATTTAATTTCCTCCATTTCAATGTGTTACAGACTCATGATTTTTATTTCAAATGTAGTGTTTACAAAACAATAAAAACCATATTCTTAAAAAAAACTACCAGTAAATTGATTATAGAATGAACATAACATAATAAAGGCCACATATGACAAACACACAGCTAATATACTGGATGGGTAAAAATTAAAATTCTTTTTACTGAGATCTGAAAAAAGAGAAAGACACCCACTTTTACCATTTCTATTCAACCTGTGCTGGAGGTCCTAGTCAAAGTAATTAGGCAAGAGAAATAATTAAAGGGAATACAAGTTAGAAAGGAAGATTTTAAATTATCCTTGTCTGCAGCTAGCATGATCTTATATTTAGAAAAACCAAGAGACGGCACCAAAAAATGTAAGTATTGATAAATGAAGTCAGCAAAGTTGCAGGATATAAAATCAACATACAAAAATTAGTAGTGTTTCTATAGCAGTTATCAACCTGAAAAAGAATTCAAGAAATCTGTCCCACTTACTATAGCTACAAAAAATACTTAGGAGTCAATTTAACCAAAAAAGTGTAAGATTTCTACAAACAAAAATATAAAATGCTAATGAAAGAAATTGAAGAGGACACAAAAAAGTGGAAATATAACCAATGATCACAGATGGAAAAAATTAATATTGTTAAAATATCTATAATACCCAAAGCAATCTACATATTCAGTGCAATCACTACCAAAACACAGATGATATTCTTCACAGAAATAATAAAAACAATCCTAAAGTTCACATGGAACCACAAAATACCCAAAATAGATAAAGCAAAAAGAACAAAGCTGGAGGCATCACACTAACTTATTTCAAATTATACTACAAAGCTGTAGCAACCAAAGCAGCATGATACTGGCATATAAATAGACAAATAGACCAATGAAACAGAATATAAAACCTAGGAAGAAATCTATGCACTTTCATTCAACTCATTTTTGACAAGGCTCCAAAAAAAATACATTAGAGAAAATGAACAACCTCTTAATAAATGATTCTGGGAAAACTAGATATCCATATGCAGAAGAATGAAACTAGATTTTCATTTTTCACTATATATAAAAATCAACTCAAAATGGATTAGACTTAAATGTAAAGAAAACATTGGGGAAATGCTCCAGGGCAATAGTCTGGGCAAAGACTTGGGAGTAAGACCTCAAAAGCACAGGCAACAAAACAAAATTAGAGAAATGGGATTGCATCAAACTAAAAACTTCTGCACAATAAAGGAAACAGTCAACAAAGTGAAGAGACAACTCAGAGAATGGGAGAAAATATTTGCAAACTGTCCATCCAACAAGGGATTAATAACAAGAATACATAAAAACTCAAACTGATTAGCCAAAAACAAATAATCTAATTTTAAAATGGACAAAACCTTGAATAGACATTTCTCAAAAATTATATCCAAATGGCCAACAGGATATTAGCCTGTGGCATGTATAAGTGGTGTGTGTGTGTGTGTGTGTGTGTTCCTGTTGTGCATATGGACACACACATATATATCATAAAAGGAAGACCTTTTGCTAGTGTTTTGTAAAAAATAAAAAATAAAAAATGCTGAATATCACTAATCATCAGGAAAATGCAAATCGAAATCACAATGAGGTATCATCTCACCCCAGTTAGAATGACTATTATTGAAAAGACAAAAAATAACAAATGCTTGTAAGGATATGAAGAAAGGGGAATGCATGGACACTGTTGGTGGTAAAGTAGTGCAACCATTATGGAAAACAGTGTGGAGGTTCCTTACAAAACCAGAAACCAGAACTACCATATAATCCAGAAATCTCACTACTGAGTATATATCCCCCGCAAAAAGGAAATCAATATGTCAAAGTGATATCTGCACTCTCATGTTTATTGTAGTACTATTCACAGTAGCAAAGATATGGAATCAACCTAATTGTTCACCAATGAATGAATGAAGAAAATGTGATATATATATGGAATATTATTCACCCATAAA
The DNA here is from genome assembly GCF_047675955.1 of Chlorocebus sabaeus. Taxonomy (NCBI): domain Eukaryota; kingdom Metazoa; phylum Chordata; class Mammalia; order Primates; family Cercopithecidae; genus Chlorocebus; species Chlorocebus sabaeus. The sequence goes on along the minus strand of NC_132924.1, from coordinate 83,151,945 downwards.
AATGGATGAGATATTGTCTTTGCAGCAACATGGATGAAACTGGAGGTCATTAAGTGAAATAAGCCAGGGACAGATAAATGTCACATGTTCTCACTCACGTGTAGGAGATAAAAAAGTCGATCTTATGGAGATAGAGAGTGGAATGGTGGTTATCAGAGTCTGAGAAGGGAAGAGTGGAGGGGGCATAAAGAGAAGTTGGTTAGGAGGGACAGAAATATAGTTAGATGAAAGGAATGAGATCTGGTATTTGATAGTACAGTGGGATAGTTATAGTTATTAATTGCTTTTATATCTCAACTAGAAAAGAAGAATTGTAATGTCTCCAACAACAAGAAAATATACATGTTTGAGGCAATGATATCACAACCACCCTAGTCTGATTATTTCATACTGTCTATAACTATCAAAATATCACTTGTACCCCCAAAATATATTCCACTAATATATGTATCAATAAAAATGTATAAATAAAAAATGCAAATATAGTCACCCAAGTTAATGTCATATTTATGAATGTTTTGTATATGTGTATGTACACATTTGTGTGTCTATATTAACATATGTATGTGTGTGTGTATATATATATATTTTTTTCTTCTGTTGGGTCTACACATTTTGGAACTGCTTTCAAAATAAGATAAGGAGGAAAAAGTTATTCCTATTTTTTTATAGCTAGAGAAGTTTTTTTTTTTTTTTCTAAAATTCAGCCTTGTTTCCCAACATGAACTTTAAGTGATTTTTCATTGTTAAAGATACAAAATTTACTTTTAAATTATAAAATAGTGTCTTTTAAATATTAAGTCTAAGAAATGTGCTATAGGTGGGGCAATGACAAGACTGTTTTAGACTAAAAAATAGGACGTCAAGATTTGTTCTTGGTTCTGCACTATCCCTCTTTGTGACCTTGAGTAAGGCATTTCACTTCTTCCTCCAGTTTTCTCATCTGTAAAAACAAAAGAAAATTATATTAAATTAATATATCTTCTAATTTTTAAATTCAAAAATCCTCAGATTCCAGTTATTTCTTAAAATCAATATTTGTATAATTTCATAATCAGATTTTATTTGTAGTATAAAATGATATCTTTGATTTTCACATTGTCTCCAGAATATGAAAATCAAAGATATTATGATTTTACAGTACAATAAGATTAAGAATTAAAATCAGTTCTCACATCTGTTTGTACCAAATGCGATGTATCATTTATGTGGATGTCTAAAAGCTTTCCAGAATAGAAGGAATATCCAGTAGTTATGTTAATTAAATTTATGTGAACTTAGTAATACATTGTCTTAAAATATGATATTCTCTTCTTTTTCTAGTTAGTGTCACATTGTAGGTGTAAAAATGTGGTATTAAATCAATGTTTCCCTTTGCTACAATATCTCACTTGACTTGGTCTACAATAATCATATAGAATGTCTTATGGTCTGTCAAACATTCATCATAAAGATCCTGTCCTCTCTAAGAAGATAATCACCTCTACAGAATGGAGTCTCCTTATACCATGAAAACACAGCAGTGTTATTGTGAAACACTGACACAGCACAGTGGGTGTAATGTGAGGAAATATTCAAAATGGTATCCACTCTCATCACTCCACCACTTATGAGAGATTTCAGTGCAAATGCAGCTACATCCAAAAGCCTTTTATTTTAGTGATTTACATTTTGGTGGCTTGGATTTATAAATTCTTTATAACCAGGAATCCTTATACAATAATGCAACTCTCTACATCACTTAAAAAAAATTACTCCTAAATGAAAATTACAACCGGCTGCTACTCACTATTTGAAACTTTTGCATACGGGAACAAACTATGACCACTGAAAACAGTAGTAAAATTACCTAAATGGCAAAATGTAGATAGTGATTTCCCATACATGAATTTTTAAAAAAAGTATTAATATTATTTTAATTAATACATCATAATTATATATATTTACGGAAAATAATACAATATTTTGGTATCTATATAATATGGAATGACAAAATAAAGCTTATTAACATACATACCCACCATCTCACTTATGCATCATTTTTTGTGTGTGGTGGAACAGCTGAAATTCGCTTAGCAATTTTGAAATACACAATAGATTGTTCTTAACTGTGGTCAACATAGTGTGTAATAGGTCTCAAAAAATTATTCCTCTTTTATAAATGCACCACTGTTTTATGAGTTCAGATTTTTTAGTTCCTATATATGAGATCATGCCCTATGTGTCTTCCTACGCCTAGAGAATGTTGAGTACACCATATGAGAGTCCAGCTTGATAATACATCCTGTCCTCATTTTTTAGGATGGATAAATCAATCATTTAATTTTCAAAAAATATGGCACAATAAAAAATAAGCTAGACTATGTAAAATATCCCCTAATTATAAAGAACTGAGATCAATCTATTAACTCTTAAATGCCAGCTATTGCTGAGACATTTGCTTTTATGAGTGGTAAAAAATTTGTAATATGTGGAAATGATATTAAAGATAATATTCATTACATGTGAAGATTACTTAATGAAACCTTCTGAGTCTATGAGAAACTATCAGAAAAGCACTTATTATAATTTGCTACATTCTGTAGGTACTTATTCTATTTCATTGTTTGCTGAATATCACAAGGAAACAGTTCTTCTAGAATGATGGTCTTCATAGTGACGTATGCAGGGAGTAAGCAAGATAATCCATAGAACACAGGAACAAACTAATAAAACTTTTTTGCAAGTATTAGTCACACTATTTAACATTTCTACTTTCAGAAATGTTTGTGTATAATGTACATAAGAGAAACACATTCTATTATTTACAAATAGAGTAGCCAAAACGAAACTTTTACTAATGGAGTGCACAATCAACCAATTTGGAGACCGCTGTTGTAGTGAATGAGAGATTAATGACATCCCATTTATAAGGGCTAGCAAGTGAGAAAGAGGCTGTCAATAAGAAGTTCATTTATCTGTTTTCCCATGTCTGCTATAAAGCACATTTACCTGAAATGTCATACTCTGGAAAGAGTGCCAATGTTAAACATACATAAATGCCTACCTTGTACTAAGTAGCTGTATTGATTTGAGAGGTTGCATCAAAGCAATTGCCTGTGTGTAATTATTGTGTTTCTTCCAAAATGTCTAACCTAGCACAATGTGAAATTTAAACACTTGGTGTGTGTGCTTTTTATTAAATATGTTCAATGTCGTTGTGCCTTTCTTTCTGTGTTTGATCTATAAACAAATGAATAGAAAATGAGCATAATAAATCATTGGTGGCAGGTTCAAGAGCGCCCTGCTGTTTCTTTTGGCTGAATGCTAACCGAATATTGTTTAAAGCATAAAGAAGTAGAAGAAGGGGAAGAAATTGCACACTGAAGGAACGTTACAGCAATAAACTGTTTGTAACCTCTGTAGTTCTTTTATAAATTTTAACAAAATGCCATTGCTGTGTTTGTCACAATGAGATCAGTATAGTTAATTAAATTGCCACCAGTTTATATTTCTCCTTTAGATGTTTACTTGTATGATGCATGAGTTATTATTTTCCAAATACACATCTGTGAAAGGGCTCTGTTTGTCCTGCTTCCTTTTGATAGGTAATTTATTTGTTTTTACTTCTGTATGTTAATATTTCTAGTGTAATTTTATTGGATCCATTAAAATATATGTATTTCTAATCTATTACTAAAATGCAATTTTCCTACTTTCAGAGTAGCGCACATTTCAGAGTCATGGCTGAAAGAAATTGCACCCAAATCTCGGTTCTTTGTTATTTTGAAACTGTGTTATGCTTTTTAAAAAAACTGCTCCCCAATGCATGCCCTGAGATTCTTAAAGTTATATAGCTATTACTTCAAGTCACTCATTGTCAGTTTTGTTTTTGTACCATTAATCATTTTTCATGGCCTTTAAATATTCTGTTTGCCCCATGTATAATATTTTGAATTCTGAACTCTCTTAACCTGATGCAAAGGATTATTTGATGTTGTTTTAATAATAAAACAAGGAAGCACAAGGTTTCTCTAATCAGATTTTTATTATGGATTTGCCACTGAATTGAGGATTAATAATTTTATTAATGTTCAAAATGTATGGATAGAATAAATAATGCTTGGCAGTGTCGCACGATTGTGGGAACAGCCAGGGAGTGCTAACTGAAAACCACATTTTACTTTGGCTCTGAGATAGTAATTGTTTTTTTTCAAGTGTGGCTAAATGGAAGATGGGGTTAGGACAGTATCCCAGATTGAGGGAAGAGGAGGAGAGAGTGAAAGGTGAGCATCAGTCTGACACTTAGGAAACATCACTTAGTAATTTTCACTACCAGCAAATGAGGGACAAGTAGAATTTTACAAATATCTAATATCTTAACACATACGCCAGAAAATTAAAATGACTGATACCTGAGGGGACTGCATTTAATTTTATACTCATGTAATTTAGAGTAAATGTTAAGAGACGAGCTTAGAATCATTTCTGACTATGAAATATTGGCCTACTAAGATTGGTACAAACAACTAATAAGAAAGTAAAATTCAAATTTAAGTATAACACAAATGAAGTCAAACACAATTACTCTAAGAAAAATGGACATTTTTGTAAATTTGAACTCATTGATTTATGGATGATCAAATCATTGTAAACTTTTGCTAGGAACGAGTGAGAAAAACTTCATGCATATAACTATATGCATGAAGTTATATAACTATACCTTCAATAAGTATAAATACAAGGAACATACCCTGCAGATATAGATAATGGGATATCTGCCTAATTTGACATTCAGTCTAATTGAAGGCAGCAAAAAGAAAAACATCTCTTGAAAATTCCTCACTGGTAGCCCATACTTACGTTCCTTTGGGGAAAGACTCAGATGCACTGTGTCATCTAAAAACCTTAAGTGAAGACTGGAAAGGGGTCACATATCAGTATTTTTCCTAGGAATGAGATAAAGGAAAATTAACATTTTAAACCTAATCCTAAAGGAAAGAGACTATCCCACAAATAAAATTCAAGGAAACTAAAACAATTAAAGCACACTAAATACATGAGGGAATAAGCCATAATGATTAAGACAAAGACTAATAATAGCTGGAGAATCAATTTCACAAAAATTCTACATGAAAGACAAATCAGATACCAATATGAAATAAATATGTGTATCATTTAAATAATAAAAGTATGATATAAGAGGCAGAGAATACCAATGGGTCTAAATACATTTGAACAGAAACTAAACAGTACTTCTGGTAATTAAAAATGCAATAATTAAATTCAACAAGTAGATTAAACAATGATGAGACATGGACAAAAAGATAATGAATTTTAATATGTCTACTTACAAAATAATTATCAAAAATAGAATGACTAAGATATATGTTAGGAGAAATAGATTAAAAGACCCCCCAAATACCATAATGATATGAGTCTATTCAGCATTCTAGGAAGAAAGTATATAAAACAGAGGCAAGACAATACTAGAAAAGAAAATGACCAAACATTTTCCAGAATTGCTAAAAAGATACCAATGTTCAGACTTAAGAAGCTCAAAAAGTCACAAGTTGGAAAAATGAAGACATACTGCATACCTCATAATGAGATAAAAATCACCAATGATGAAGATTTAGTTTTTATAAATAGCCAGAAATAAAATAGATTACCTACAACATAAGATAGATTATTTTGACTTCTCCACAGTGGTGGAAGGCAGAGACAATGAAATATTTATTCTTGAAGTTTTAAGAAAGGGTAACTGTCACAAGATAAGATGATCTGAGTAAAACAATTCTGTCTCTGAAAAATAAGAGCAAAACATATACGTTATTAGGAAATTAACAAAATTGCAAAAGTTTATTATCAACATACCTTATTTTAAAAACTTAAAGATGTATTAATGCAAAAAGAAAACATAATATTAGGAGGATGTCTGAGATAAAGGAATTATGAACAATGAAAATGTGGTAGACATATTGGAAGATCTAAATAGACACTTCATAATACAAAAAGGTAATGTCTAAGGAAACTCAAAAATCAATATAGTCATAAACTACTGGCCAAATGAATAAATATATTTCTTTGGGGGAAGATTGAATTAATGTTTTCTGAAGTCCTGGCATTATTTTGGGATAAGTACAAATATATTAATTAAATGTAAATAAGTTAAATACTCATTCACAAACTTCTGGGAAAATACTAAAGAAGCACGGGTGTACACTCTTAAATTAGAAGGGAAATTGAATGAGATGATTAAAGAAATTTCACCTCGTATAAAAATGAAATTTAAAAAGGCAAAAAGAAAACCAGAAAAAGCAGGATACATAAAAACATAAAACAAGATTATTAAAGTAAAACTAAATATATTAGTTAATCACAATCAACATAAATTAAATAAATACTTAGAGGAAAACAGAAATTATCACTTTGAATTTCTAAAGTATCCATTATGTGATACTTAGAAGAAGACTATCTAAAACAAATGAAGTCATAGAATGCATTGGTATACTAAAATGAGTACGAGACATAATAGACTTGAAGACAAAAACCATTAGTAGCAGTAAGTGAATCACTGCATATTGATAAAAGGTTAAATTGACCAAGAAAATATAATAATATGATTCTGTAAGCATAGAATTATATACAGTAAAAATACATGAAGCAAGGGTTTTAAAATCAGGAGAAATCGACAAATCCATCATTATGGTAATAAATTTAACAAACTCACCTAAGCTATATGGTAGTATGAATCAGCAATAATAATAATAATAATAATGTAACTATGAGACTTTAAAAAAAATTAGTGCTCTTGAAGGTAGGGACATATGCTGAAGTATCCAACAACTGGATCATGGTAATTATTCATAAGATGCAGCAAACATCTATAAAAATGTACACATATCACACATTAGAGCAAGCCTAAAAGTTTTCAGAGTTGGAATCATAACACTGTACTACTGACTAATAACAGAAGGTTAACCTAAAATCTCCTCTATCTGGAAAATAAAAATGCACAATTTTAAATAACTCATATGTCAAACAATAAAGTAAATTGAAAAATAGAAAATACTTTAAAAGAAAATAGAAAACATATTAAAATTTGTGGGATGAAACTACAGATAATGATGTGCAGGCTTTTGGGTGGACATGTTTCCAACTCAGTTGGCTAAATACCAAGGAGATTTCTGGACCGTGTGGTAAGACTGGCCAACTTTGTAAGAAACTCCAAACTTTTCCAAAGTAGTTGTACCATTTCGTATTCCCCCAAATATGGAGTCTTGTTTGCTCCATATTCTCATCAGCATTTGATATTGTCAGTATTACTTTGTTTTGTTTTAGCCATTATAATAGATGTATACTAGTATCTCATTGTTGTTTTAATTTGCAATTCTCTAGTGTTATATGATGTTGAGCATTTTTTTTTTTCATATGCTATTTGTCATCTGTATATCTTATTTGGTGATATATTTATTAAGATATTTTGGGCCAGGAGACGTGGCTCATGCCTGTAATCCCAGCACTTTGGGAGGCCAAGGCAGGCAGATCACGAGGTCAGGAGATTGAGACAATCCTGGCTAACATGGTGAAATCCCGTCTCTACTAAAAATACAAAAAATTAGCCAGGCGTGGTGGCATGCCTGTAGTCCCAGATACTCAGGAGGCTAAGACAGGAGAATCACTTGAACCTGGGAGGTGGAGGTTGCAGGGAGCCGAGATGGCGCCACTGCACTCCAGTCTGGAGACAGAGCAAAACTCTGTCTCAAAAAAAAAAAAAAAAGGTATTTTGCTGATTTTTTTGCATTGGGTTGTTTGTTTTATTACTGATACATTTTAATAGTTCTTTTTATATTTTAGATGTAAGCCCTTTGTCAGTTATGTGTTTTGCAAATATTTTATCTCAATCTGGGGCTGACCTTTCCTTTTGACATAGCTCTCTGATTTTCAGTTCTGCTTTTAGCCATGAGAAAGCTCTGTGTTAACGGCTTTTGTAATTACCCTGGGTATGACTGGATAATCAAAGAAAATATCCCTATTTAAGGGCAATGATTAGTTATATCTATGGCTTTAGTTATATCTGCAACTCCCTTTGACATGTAATGTAGCATACTCATGTATCTGATACCATTGGGTAAAAATCATGGGAGTCAAAATTCTGACTTCCACAAGGCCTAGGTGAGAAAATATGTGGAAAAACCTAAGATAATGTCTGACATATAGAAATATCAATTTCTATTGATATTGATAAATATCAATAAATATCAATTCCCCCTAATGCAGCACCTCTTTATATAATTAGATTATTTATTCCTATTAAAGGTTGTAAAAGTTTTATTTTTGTTTATCACATAAGAACACACAAGTGTGTGTGTGTGTATATGTGTGTGTGTGTCCTAAAACTCTACCTCCAAGTTAGTCTTTCAAATTTGCTCCTCTTACATGCTGAAGGAGAGTTTGTAGATTTAAATGTATCATTCAGTTCAGAGGATTTCAGGGATTAGAAAATAGAGTCTCATAATCTCTACCTAGAATACGGTAGGTGCCTGCCATAGTCATCCATTTAAGAGCAAAATATTTCATATTTCTTATTTTAATTTTCCCTTACTATTGTTGATCCATTTTGGCTGAAGAAAATTACTTATAAAATATTTTCAAAGAATAAAACAGTAAGCTCTTAGAAAATAATAAAAATTAAATTGTTCATAAATGCAGTCTGATCAGCATGTTGGAAATTTTTTTCCCTCTTGGCAGTATAATTGCAAGGCTGCCTTCATATTCAAGTCAGATATATTGATTTGACAATTATGACACTGGAACTATTTTTCCTACAATAATTGTTAAAGATTTTTATGGGCAATGTTGTGACTGTAATGGTAATTTGTATTTTAAATTTGAACAACCAAATTATGGCCCACCCTATCTTCTGTCTTGGTGAATGACTTATCTGTACATGAAAAGAGTATGTATTCTCCAATTGCATGGCATATAAAATATTAATTAGGCCAATTTGGTTACTATTATTATCAAAATCTCCTATATTTTTATGGATTATTTGTTTATTTTTTTATCAAATATTGCACTAGAATATTAAGGTCTTTAAGTGTGATTGTTTATTTGTCTACTATGCTTTTACTTGTGTGAATTTTTTCTTCAAGTATCTTGAAACTGTATTCCTAAGTATATATTTGTTTATGATTGCTCTATTTTGTTTTTATGAATTTGCCCGATTACTACTAGGAAATACCTCTCTTTATTTCTAATAACATTTTTTGTCTTGAAGTTGATTTTGTCTGCTATTAGTAGTCACATAAAGTTTATTACACTTAGTGTTTGCTTGCAATATCTTTAACTTTTATGCTTTCAACTTGAATACCTTTCTATACTTCAAATGTGTTTCTTGCAGTCAACATTTACTTAGGTATTGTATATTCGTGCATTCTATCAATCTCTGCCTTTTAATTGAAGTTTTGGTTCATTTACAACTAATATAGTTATTGATATGTTTGTGATTAAATCTATCATATTGCTATGTATTTTTATATTTAAATGTTTTCTATGGTCCCTTGAATTTTTTGAGTAAATCTCAGGTATTTTAGTATTTAGTATTTATTTTAGTATTCTATGGTCCCTGCATTCTTTTGAGTAAATCTCAGGTATTTTAGTATTTAGCATTCCATCTTTATCTCCTCTTTTTACTTTTAATCTACTCCTCTTGTGGCAATTTTTGTAGTTGTTACTCTAGAGGTTACATTATATTTTCTTAAGTTATCATAGTCAATACAGTAAGTTCTCACTTATATCCTCAATAGGTCCTTGGAAACTATAACTTTAAGTGAAATAATGTATAACAAAATCATTTTTTTCATCAGCACTATAACAAAATGGTGTTGAAGGAAATTATGTTATTCTAGCATTTGCTGTATGTGATTTCACTTTGAAGTCAGTTTCCAAAGATCTATTGATGACATTAAGTGAGAACTTACTGTATAAGTACATATTATATTATGTACTTATTAAAATAATAAGTACTTATTAGAGTACTTAATCAACTAATTATAAAATAATCATTCCAGCTTTCTTCCCCCTTCTACTTCTGTGCTCTTGCAATTGTGCATTTTTCTATTAATGTTATATGTTCTAAAAATTAATATTTAATTTTTTTAAGTTAAATATATATGTGTAGGTGTGTACACACCTACACATATATATGTGTGAATGGTAAAACTATGTATATATATTTAATATATATTATATAATCATGTTAAATTATATGTATATGTTTACCTTTGTATATAATTTTATCATTCATATAGATTCCATATTATATATTATACATAATATATAATTCTATACATATATATATAATTTGATCATTCCTACAGATCCAAAACTCCATTTGCAGCATTTCTTGCATTGCAGGGCCGCTAGATTCGAACTTTTTCAGCTTTGCCTTTTTGCAAATATCTTTAGTTAACATTTGTTTTTAAATCATGTGGTCAATATGTATAAAATTTTAGACTGATTTTTTTTTTGAGCACTTTAAATGTGTCATTTCATTTTCTCCTGTACTCCAATTTTCTGACTAAAACCCAGCTGTAATTCTTATTGTATTTAATGTGTCTGTGCTCTAGCTGCTGTTAAACTTTTCTCTCTTTTTTTTTTTTTTCTATTTAGCCAGTTGATCATGATGTTGCTAGGTGTGGTTTGTTTTCTTGTGATTTATCTCCTATGCCATTTGTTGAAATCTTTTTTTTTTTTTTTTTTTTTTTTTGAGACAGAGTTTTGCTCTGTCAACTATGCTGGAGTGCAGTAGCACGATCTCAGCTCACTTCAACCTCTGTCTCTTGGGTCAAGTGATTCTCATGCCTTAGCCTCCCTAGTATCTGGGATTGCAGGCATATGCCACCATACCTGCCTGATTTGTTGTATTTTTATTAGACGCAGGATCTCACTGTGTTTCCCAGAACTCCTGACCTCAAGTGATCTGCCCGCCTTGACCTCCCAAAGTGCTTGAGATTATACGCATGAGCCACCATGCTCAGCCCGTTCATTGAAATTTTGATTATTTTCTTTTCAAATAATTATTTTACCCAAGTTCCCTCTCTCTTTCTCTGGAGCCCTCATTACCCACTTGTTAGTCTATTACATATTGTTCCACATATCTCAGCTACTTGGTTTTATCTATTAATATTTGGATTTGGTTAATTTCTGTTCATCTTCCATCAAGTTAACAGGGTTTTTTTTTTTTTTTCCTTTCAGTATGCTGAAAAACAGTAGTGATAATTTCTGATGTATTTTTCATTGTAAAATTTACAATATTTGTTTCAATCTCTATGCATATATTTTCATCTATGTATGCATATTTTCTATCTTTTCTACTAAATCCTTTAGTATATTGATCATAGTGATTTTAAATGCCTTACTGGATCAATTTAACTTCTGAGCCATGTTTGCATTTTTTCCTCACACATAATGTTCATATTTTATTGCATTTTTACATGTGTTATAGTTTTTATCATTTTTTGTTATACAGATATGGACTAAAAAACAAGAGAGAGAATAGAAAATATTATTTACCACTAAATATTTACCTATTCTTCTGTTAGAGAGTTAATTTAGAAAGTTGAGTAAATCCATCTGAGGTTGATTTGGGTCTAGGCTTTATTGCAGCTTTACTTGCACTATTTTACCATTGCCCTAAATAATTTTACTAGTGTGATAGATTTTTCTCTGCAGCTGGGCTTGAGATCTGCATATGAGTGAGAGTTAGGGTGTCTTTATATAGCTGATGTCAACTTTTTGGTCAGTGAATTTGCTTCCTAGTTTTCTGCTTTCAGGTGATGTCTATTCTCCTGCTACTTAGAGATGTCCTTGAAACTCCAGAGAAATTTTTCCGTTATCCTTTCCTCAGTCTTTGGAAGGCCTCTACTGTGGAGGTAGTAAGTGCCTGGAGATCACAGAGAGAGTTCTTAGTGCTCTTGTCCCCAGAGCTGGCATGTAATGCTTTGAGCTTAGTCATGATGCAGAATTTTCTACAGTAATTTTCATCAGTTCTCCTGCCTTGGATACAATCTTCAGCAGAATGGTGACTTGCACTTGGGGAGGGCTCCATCTACCTTTGCAAAACTCTCACAGCCCTTCTAGTTGGTTTACTGTATTCAGTATATTGCCCTAATGCACATCTTGGGTTGAGATTCATTCTGAATTTGAGGTTCATTGGGATTCAAATCCATTATAACAGGCCACATCATATACTACTCAAACTCATAATGATCATAACAATTTCACAGATGAAAGAAAACACTAGTTTGAACTAGTCAGTATAAGAACATTTAGATTGATTCTACTAAGTTCATAATTCCATGATCTCTGGAGGATGTCTGTCCAGAGCTGATCTACTGTGAGCAGGTTTTGCTTGCTTCTTGGCTATGCTTTATCTACTATTCAATACACTGTGTTTGCAGACCAAGATTGATAAAAATATATTCCAATTAAAGATATTCCCTCATTAAAAAATTAACCAATAGATGAAAATAGAGAACCCACAGTAAAAGCCAAATACAGTCAAATGATCTTTGACAAAGCATCCAAAAACATTAAGTGGGGAAATGACACCCTATTAAATAAATGGTCCGGGGATAACTGGCAAGCCACAAGTAGAAGAACGAAACTCATCTTTCACCTTATACAAAAATTAACTCAAGATGGATAAAAGACTTAAATCTAAGACCTGAAACCATAAATATTCTAGAAGATAACATTGGAAAAACCCTTGTAGATGTTGACTTAGGCAAACACCTTATGACTATGAATCCAAAAACAAATGCAACATCAACAAAAATTAATAAATGGGACCTAATTAAACTAAAATGCTTCTGCACAGCAAAAGAGATAATCAGCAGAGTAAACAGCCCACAGAGTGGGAGAAAATCTTCACAAACCATGCATCCAACATATCCAGAATCCAGGAACTCAAGCAAATCAGCAAGAAAAAAACCAATGATCTAATCAAAAAGTGGGCAAAGGACATGAACAGATAATTCTCAAAAGAAGGTATACAAAGACCCAACAAACATATGAAAAGATGCTCAACATCACTAATTATCAGAGAAATGTAAATTAAAACCACAATGTGATACCACCTTACTCCTGCAAGAATGGCCATAATTAAAACATCAAAAAATAATAGATGTTGGCATGGATGTGGTGAAAAGGGAAACACGTCTACACTGCTGGTAGCAATGTAAACTAGTACAATTGCTATGGAAAACAGTGTGGAGATTCTTTAAAGAACCAAAGGTAGATCTACAGATTCGATCCAGCAATCCCACTACTGGGTGTCTACCCAAAGGAAAGTAAGTCATTGTGTGAAAAAGACACATGCATGCACATGGTTATAGCAAAACTATTGCAAAAATATGGAACAAACCTAAATTCCCATCAACAAATGAGTGGATATATACACACACACACCGTGGAATACTACTCAGCCATAAAATGGAACAAAATAATGGCCTTTGGTCAACTTGGATGGAGTTGGAGATCCTTATTCTAAGTGAAGTAGCTTGGGAATGGGAAACAAAATATCATGTGTACTCAGTTTTAAGTGGGAGATAAGCCATGAGAATCGAAGGCATAAGAATGATATAATGGACTTTGGGGATTTTAGGGAAAGAGTTGGGGGTGAGGGATAAGAAAATACCTATTGGGTACAGTGTACACTGCTCAGGCTATGGGTGCTCCAAAATCTCAGAAATCACCACTAAAGAACTTATTCATGTCACCAAAAACCACCTGTTCCTCAAAAACTATTGAAATCAAATTTTTAAAAAATAGCCAAAAATTACTTTTCCATATTGATATTTTCATAGTATTCCTATAAAGCTGAGGAAAAGTTTAGCAGAACTAAATGATTAGAACACTTCACTGTTCACAACGGTTATGTTACCAAGCGTGGGTGCTTATCAGAATGACCTCAAGTTTTCAAAAAGCACAAATATTATGTCTACACTATGCCACTGTCCAGGTTATAGAGTTCACATAAAAATTCCATGAGGTGAAGCATAGAAATTATCACTTTTTTAAAAATCTCAATTCTGACTGTATATGTGTTTCTGGAACCACTGCACTAGAGTTATTATTACAGATTTTTTTTTTAAGTCATGAGAAAGGATTTTTAAAAGAGCAATTCTTTACACAAAAGATAAGTTTATCAATCCTCAACTGTTTAGCCCAGAAAATATCTTATGTATAAATAGACCCTAATAGTGTTGAAAATTTTGAATTTCATTCTAAATGGTTTGTCATGCGTGTCTTTCATTTCTATTACTCTCTTTATATTTTAATCCCCAGAAATGATGTGAAATGTTTTACAGCATTATCTTTTTCTCTGCATAATATTCCTATAAACAGGGTGGCACACTATTTTACATTTATTTTCACTGGTCTGCACCACTAAAGATGGCAAGGTCTCAACACTGATTTTTTTTTTTCTTTCAACTGGGAAGAAAGTTTAGGGACTAAACACTTATTCCCAAATATGAAAAATAAATGTTAAATTCTATAAAACCTTCAGGAAAGAAGAATCCAGGAATGTATTAAAAGCATCATGTTTTTTGTTTAAGTAATAAAAGCCTGAACTGAGGACCAATTTAAGAACAAGATTGAACTTTGAAATGTTCTGTTACATCCTCCTCTCTTTAATAGAAACTAGAGACAGAGATAACCATGTCAAGGACAAAATACTGGAAATCTAATTTAATCTAAGCCACATTCGATAGTGGATGTATTTAGGGACAATCTTTAGATTGAGTTACAATGGTTGCTAATCTAGTACAAGAAAAGTAATACTATGAGGACAGGATCTTGAGTGTGGTCAATTTTATCTTCCAAATATCTATGAGCACCAAACTTCAGATAGATGGTTGATTAACAAGTGTTTATCACATCTGACAGAAAGTTCTTAAGAAGACTGGATGGACATATATTACATATATTAATATTATAATCATCTAATACAAATGTATAAATTGTTAATTTATCATGGACATTATATGTAAGAAATCGTATATAATGAAGATTGCATTAGCCATGAGGATAGTAGATAGTGGATATCAGGAATTGACAGACTAAATTATACATTACATACCTATATACTTTCAGAGTTTGTTAAGTGTTTCACCTAAATTATCAGAGTTGATCTTTAAAAAAAGCTACAAGATGCCCCTGTAGCAGGTTGAAAAATAGTCAACAAAGATATCAAGTCTTAATCCCTGAAACTTGTAAATGTTACCACATTTTGTAAAAAGACTACTTGCAGATGTGATTTAATTAAGCATCTTATGATAAGGTGATTACCCCAGATAATTTTGGATGGCAATAAACACCATAACAAATATCTTTATAGAATAGAGGCAGAGGGAGATTTTACACAGTCAGAAGAGGAGGAGGAAATGTGATCTTGGAGACAGAGATTAGAATAATGCAACCACAAATCAAATAATGCCTTACAGCCCACTAGAAGTTGGAAGAGACAAAAAACAGATTTTCCTCTAAAGCCTCAAAAGGATTTGTGAAAGTGCTGACAACCTGATTTCAGACTTCTGGTTCCCAGAACTGTGGGGCAGTAAATTTCTGTTGTTGTAAGCCACCCCGTTTTTGGTAATTTGTTACTGAAGACACTGACTACAGCCCCTTTTTGCACATACACTCTTGAAATAATCTGCAACAAAGAAAACTATGCCTTTTTAAATTAAGCATGCAAAAATGCAAGAAATACATGGATATTTGTCTTCCAGCAACACCCATTCATTTTCATACTGCCTCTGCTTCTGTAAAATATTTTTTGTGAGTATACCATTCTGTTGGCCACTGGATTATGTGACCAACAGAGGTTAAAACTAAATTCATTCAACTTGCCACATATAGCATTTAATTAAGAATACTATCAGCAGGACTCCACATGATGAAATGAAGTCAGTCGGTGGTATTGACCTCAAACATGCCCTCTCACATCCTAGATCCAAGCAGCCACACAAACCCATAAATGATTGCAGTCTACTTTAGAGAGCCAGATGTCTTCTTCCTTAAGGTTCTGAATAGGCATTTCCATTTATCCTGAGTCATTCATCCATATAAAGTAGGATATATCAGCAATTGCACAGGCTCTACATTGACCAATAAGGAGGAAATCTATAGCAATTCCAGTATCCCTAACATCCCTAGTCAGTGAGTTGAGGCCAAGCTGAATTCCTCCGAGTTCTGTGATGGTAATTTTATTTCTTACTTCAGCTGAATTCCAACAAATATTATACGATTTTTTCTAATTTGATGACTCACATTGTGGGAATAACTGCCAAAAGCATCAAATGAATAAGGAGTTAGTTATCCCTCTACAAAACTACCTTGAAAAAGTAAGGGCAGCCTCATTTTGAAGAAAATTCATTAGCCTTATAGTTTACTGGTAGCGTTTCCTTAGAGATTTGAAGGACTCATCACCACTTCCAAGACTCAAATCACAATGTTTTTGTAAGTGAATCAGGTTAATCTCTAGCTTTTACACAAGGACTATACACATATGCGTATGCATATGTTGTCCCAGGAGAGAAAATATATATTTCAGTTGTTGAGGTTCTGGCTGCATGGGACCTTCAACAATCAGTATTGGGCACAAGTTGACACTGCATCTAATGTGTCTTCCAGGGCCACTTGTAAGGCTTAGGATAGAGTTTAGTCTCTGATTTTGGAAAGACTCTGAAGGCAGTCAGTTTAATCTGTCTTGTATGTTTATGTCAACATTGGGTACTATTCGTTTGCTTCATGTAATGACTGAGAACATGGATGATAGACTTACAGAGGTGTTGAGAAGACTTTTCTTTGGGAGGTACAAAAGTTGGAATCATTTCCTGTTGTTTGAGATAGACTTTTGGTGTCATTAGAGGAAAAGGTAGATAAATTGCAATTCGAGTTGTCTGGTTAGCATAACTGACCCAGCAGACTGTTTAAAGTATGTGCAACAGTTTGTCTTGTCCTTACCGAGATATTTTTCTTGGTATGGAAGGAACCAGGGCAGATCTAACTATTATTAATGTGCCTCCCCTGTCTAAATCTCAAAGGCTCAATGGCTTGCCTTCTCAAGGGCCACAATGGTTGCTTTCCTACCGATAACCCAGAATTGTTTTTTTCTAATTCCATGAAGTGGAACTTCACAGTTCCAAGCATCTTCTGCACACACCCATTGCTTTTACATAATAGACTTAGATTTGAGGGAAAAGGATATTGTTTTAAAACTCACAGAGGGCCCAAGTGTCCCACTCTTTAAGAGCAGTGTGCTTAACCAACAGGTCATTATACTTATGACCTGCTACTATATTATATGAATTCAACAGGACAATCAAGGTGGCTGCCCTAAAATTAATTTTTGATTATCTAGACTCCCTTCTGCTAGGTTATCACTCAGACAGAATATGAATCAGGCCAACCTGGGGTTCTTGTTAGGAGGAGGAAAGAACAATGTTTCCCAGGAATGTCAGATAATTTTTTGAATTTTTGATAGTCACAAGTAAAGGTCAAAGATCTGGTATAGTCAATCTGCTAAGAATAGTCGATCTGCTAGGAATAGACAGGGTCAGGCCCATGGAATGTGACCTCTTTCACTTAGTGAAAATGGAGTCAGCTTTTGTTCCCATTGATCCACTGACTTTACTTCAGACAATAGAGTAGGGGCCATATTATATCATAAAAGCATAGCTGTTACTTTTTCATGTGAGGTCAAGATGCTGCTGAAGCTAAGCCAGCTATGATACTGAATACACCATTTTTATTCAGCATGGGAAGATTATGGGGCCCTTCCTTCCTTGGTAATCATTCAATCTGAGTTGACCAACACCAAATTAGGAATATCAGGGTCAACATTATTAATAAGGCCTCTATGGGTCATACATTCAGTGGTGACAAGAGCCCAGTAGCAATTGTAATAGGGTCCTTACTTTTTTTGTATAAATGTAGGGGGTATAAGTACAGTTTTATTACATGAGTATATTACATAGTGTTGAAGTCTGGGCATTTAGTGTAACAATTACCTAAATGATATATATTGTAGACATTAATTTCTAATTTCTCACCCCCCCTTCCATGCTCCCACCCATCTAAATCTCCAGTGTCTATTATTCCACATTCTATGCCCATGGGTACACCTTTTTTAGCTTCCATATATAAGTGACAACATATGTTATTGGACTTACTGTGTCTAAGTTATTTCACTTAAGATAATGGCCTTCAGTGCCTTCCCCATTGCTGCAAAACATGTGTTTTCATTCTTCATTATGGCTGAATACTTCTCCATTGCATATATATGCCACACTTTCTTTATCTAGTCATCCATTGATGAACACTTAGGTTGATCCCATATCTTTGCTAGTGTGAATAGTACTGTAAAAAACATGAATGCAGGTCTCTTTTTGATATAATTATTTTTCTTTGGGTAGATACCCAAGAGTGAGAATATTGGATGGAATGAAAGTTCCATTTTTACTTCTTTGAGAAATCTCCGTACTGTTTTCCATAGAGGTCGTACTGATTTACATTCCCACCAACAGTATATAAAACCCTCCCCTTTCTCTGCATCCTCACCAACATCTGTTATTTTTGAGACTTTAACAATAGCCATTTTGACAAGTGTGAAATGATATCTCATGTGATGTCAATTTGCATTTCTCTGATGATTAGTGATATTGAGCATTTTTTCATATGCTCCTTGCTCATTTGTATGTCACATTTTGAAAAATGTCTGTTCATGTCTTTGCCCAATTTTTAATGGGCCTATTTTTTGTTTGAGTCGTTTAAGTTCTTTGTAGATTCTGGATATTAGTCTCTTGTCAGATGCAAAGTTTTCAAAGATGGTGTAACTATTAGCTATGTCGGGAAGGCAACAGGTACAAAACTCAAAGGCATTTCTCCAGCTAGATTCTTTACCAGAGCCTCCAACTGACAAAATCGACAGTCTCAAAGATTTGTAACTCAAAGACGTCATTAAGTATGTGAAATGTGTTTAGTGTAACAGAGAAATTTACTTTTTAATTTAACTTAGCTAGTTTAATTTATGTAGACCTGTGCTACTAGTCACATACAGCCATATAACTAAATTTAAAAGGCTATATTTAAATTTAAATTTAACTAAATTTAAATTTAGTTAAATGGCTGTATGTGACTAGTAGCACAGGTCTACATAAATGTCAATTGTTTGAATTACATATAAACCAATAAGAGAAAGAAAGAAAGAAAGAAAGAAAGAAAGAAAGAAAGAAAGAAAGAAAGAAAGAAAGAAAGAAAGAAGGAAAGAAAGAAAGAAGAAAGAAAAGAAAAGAAAAGAAAAGAAAAGAAAAACCTCAGATGGATTCTATAAAGAATATTCTAGGAGAACAAAGGGAATAGGGAATATCTTATGGTACTCAGGATTTTAATGAATTGTAGGCCTGTGAAATATCTTTACTTTATAGACCAGGAAAATATTTTTAAAAAATGAAAATCTTGTCATCTATAAAAGGATATGGGTGACAGTGGACAGAAGCCAAACTATGAATTAAGTACTTTTCTGATTATAAAAGGGCAACAACCAGAACAAAATTTACAATCAAAGATAAAATAATTTAAAATAATTTCTCCTGAGGCCTAAAAAAGTATACCTATGTAGGAAAAGAGCGCTCATTAAACGTTAGCTGAGTTAATGCAAAGAGACACCAGGAAAAATTATCTTAAACTTCCCATAATAGGTTAATGAAAATAATTCTATACTTACCCAAATTTCCTCAAGAAAACAAAAATCAAGCTGTTTTTGGTGTTCTATTTGCAGTAGATTATTGCTGAGCTGATAGTGTCTATAGAGTTATGACATTAATTGTTAGTGTTTTTCAAATTTTATAATAATCTACATGTTTTTGATATTTGAAAGAAAAGAGAAAAACATTCTGAAAATGCTCAAGGGCTCAGAAAATTTACTAAACATGCATATGTCTGGACAAAATGGTTAAAGAGTAACTCAGTCAGCTAACAGTTTAATTAAAATAGAAACACAAGAATATAAAATTACTAGTGTATCTGAATACACGGTAAGCATTAAAAATATTAGTTAATAAAAATTGCATCTAAAAGTACTTTAATATGTTACAAATCTGAAAGGTAATGTTAACTTTACTATTATAAGAATATGTTAAATGTAAATGACTTAAAGATAAGTGGGATATTAAGATATATAATACACTTACCAAAACCCATGTATGCAAGAATGGATGGAAAATAAAAATATAGCAAATACTTTATTTGTCATCCTAAGTTGTTATATAGAATAATAAATGTTAAAAACTTTAAAAAAAATTTTTAGGAGGAAGTATTTGTAAAGTAATAACTAGTAAACATTGACAAAACATTAAGAGCATTGAATATATAGCAAAAGTTTTAAATTTTTGAAAAAGTGAAACAAAGTATGAAAATTAGAAAAGGTTTTGCTCAAAGTAAATACAAGTAAACATATGTATTATGGTAATAAACAGAAATATTTATTTTTTCTCTGTCACAGAATAATCTTAGAAATCTGTGCTGCTTATGTGAGTGAAAACTAAAACTTTCTTAGAAATTTAAAAATTAAAAGAACTATACAGTTTTATTCAATAAATTCAAATCAAATGAAAATAACATGGTTAATTTTACATGAAATAGTAAACATATTAAAAAACACTAAATGAGGAAGAAGGTAATTTTGTATTCATAAGAAGTGCAAGTATTAAAAATACATTTGTAAAGCATTGTGGTTTAAAATCCAGGGTATTAAAATATAAAGAAATATTAAAAATGCAAGAAAATGTTGGAAACATAACTGTGTGTGAATTGAATAAGCCTTTATTCACTTTCTTATAATAAAGACAAAGTACATAATGTCAGAAGATTTTATAATATCATCAATAAAGCTGCAAAATTTATTTTTATCATACTGAAAGATAGTTATGCAATAAGCAGGAGAAAAATAAAGGGATTATTATCAGAAAGCAATAATCAATGTAATTAGATCGTATTATTAAAAAGCAAAAATAAAATAATGAAAATTATATTTTTTACAGAGAACATCCATTTATATATAGAATATCAAACAATCTGTAGAATGATTCTAAATTTGAATTTACAAATTGGCAAGCCAAAAGATAAATCCATGAGTTTGCCTACATCAAATCAAGAAATCCTACTGAGAATAGTATGAGCAGAATTCTTCAAAACAACTAGGACATGTGTGGGTGTATATGAGAAAGAGAGGAGAGAGGGAGTGACAAAAAAAGAGGGAGGGAGAGAGAATTATGAGTTTAGCAAGATATCTAGATATAAAATTCATACACAAATCATCTGCATTTCACAAAGGCATGAGTAGTTCGAAGATGCCATTAAAATATTATTTATAATATAAATAACAAAAAGATACCTGGGGAAAAAATCCATTGTAAGATGGAAAATATATACAAACATAAAACTGTATTTAAATAAAAGTTAAATAAACAACATACATATTCACATATATAATAAGATACAATTCTCACAAAATTCAATTATATCTTTAGCTTAATTTAAAAAATAAAAACTCAAGAGTTAAAAATATTTCAGTAGATTTTAAAATATATTCTATACTATATACAGCAGAATAGACAGATAATAATTCTTCAGGCAACACAGAAGATCTAACCAGGTATCAGGAGTTATACAGCCAGAATAATTAAGGCAGACTAGCATTGTCTCAAAGATAAACAAACAAGCAAACAAGCAAAAAGCAATGAGAAATTTTAAAACCTAAACATTAATCTACAAACACATGAAAATATTATTTATCATAGATAGCATTTTATATTTACAGGTGAAAATTGTAAATTTTACATAAATAGTTCTGAGGCAATTTGTTACTTACCTGAGAAGAAATGTAAGTAAACAGATACACAATTCACCAAATTTACAAATTTAATTTAAGTTGGATTAAGGAATTATATATGTGTATGTGAATTGGGAAGAAGTATAAATATGAAGAAATTATGTATGTGTACGTGAATTGGGAAGAAGTATAAATATGTAGTGTATGTGATTGAAGTTAAGTTGTTATCAGCTGTTATAACCTAGGATGTATAACATAAGCCTCATAATCACCACAAAGAGAATATCATAGGAGAGACACAAAAGCAAAAATGAATAAAGGACTATCACTAAAAATTTAAGAAATCAACAAACACAATGGAAAACAGCAAAAAATCAAAGAGAAAAACAAAGGAACTCTAAGACAGAGAACAACAAAATGGCAATAGTAAGCACTTCCCTATCAATAATTAAACATAAGTGGACTCAACTCTCCAATCAAAACACATAAAGTGGTTAAATTGATAAAAATATAAGACCCACCTAGATTTTGTCCTCATGTTCCATGCTAATGGTAAACAAAAGAGAGCAGGAGTGACTGTATTTACATCAGACAAAACGAATCTTACATCAAAAACTGTCAAAAGAGACAGAAGGGCATTATATTATAATTAAATGGATCCATTCAACAGGAGGTTATAACATGTATATATACCCACACACACATATATGTATACACACACATATATATACACACACACACATATATATATACACACACCCAACAACAGACAACATAACCATATAAAGCAAACATAGACAGGACTAAAGGGAAACATATAGAGCAATACGATAATAGTAGGAAACTTCAATAACCCGGTTTCAGTAAGAGATAGAGCATCCATACAGAAAAATCCAGAAGGAAACACTAGACTTGAGCAATAGGACAGGCCAAATTGACCTAACAGATACATACAGAATATTTCACTAAATAGCAGCAGAATATATGTTCTTTTCAAGGGCATGCAGGAGATTGTCCAGGATAAATGATGTGTTTTGTCACTACATGAGTCCTAACAAATTTAAGGAGACTAAATTCATAAGAAGTATCTTTACAACCACAAAGGAATGGTGCTAGAAATCAATAACAGAAGGCCAGTTGGAAAATCCACAAACTTGTGGTTATTAAACTAAACAGTTCTAAACAACCAATGGGTCAAGGAAAAAGTCAAAAAGAAAATCAGAAAATATCTTCAGACAAATGAAAATAAAAACACAACATACTAAAACTTAAGAGATGCAGCCAAAGCAATACTAAGAGAGAAGTTTATAGTGGTAAATGCCTATATTAAAAACAAAAGAAGATCTCAAGCATTCTAACATTACCACTTCATGAAGTTAGTGGATGAAGAACAAACTAAGCCCAAAATTAGCAGAAGGAAAGAAATAATAAAGATTAGAATTGAAATAAATAAAATAGAGACCAGAAAAACATTAGTTAACAATAGTGAAGTGCTTTTTTGAAAAGATAAACAAAATGGACAAAGCTTTAGATAGACTAAGAAAATGAGAGAGAAGATTCCAATAACATCAGAACTTGAAGAGGAGACATTACAACTGATACCACAGAAATAACAAGGATTCTGAGACTACTACCAACAATTTTATACCAGTACATTGGGTAAACTAGAAGAAACAGATAGATTTCTAGAAACATACAACATACTAAGAATGAATCATGAAGTAGAAAATTTGAGCAGATGAATAATGAATTAGAAGATTGAATGAACAATCAAAACCCACCCAACAAAGAAAAGTCCAGGACCAGATATCTTCACTGATAAATTCCACCAAACATTTAAATAATTAATGCTAATCCTTTTTAAACTCTTTCAAAATAATTAAAGATACCACTTTAAAACTCATTTTATGAAACCAGCATTGCCCTGATACCAAAGCCAGACAAAGATACCACAAGATGACAAAAGTAATGCTCAATGTCCCTGCAGAATATTCATACAAAAACCTGTAACAAAATACTAGGAATCTGAATTTAACATTACATCAAAAGCATCATAGACCATAATCAATTGGAATTTATTCCTGAAATGCAAGGATGGTTTAATATATGTAAGTCAATAAATATAATACCTTACAATAACAGAATGAAGGATGAAAATCACATGATCATCTCAATTAATGCAGAAAATGCATTTGACAAAATTCAACACCTTTTCATGATAAAAACATTAAACAAACTAGGTATAGAAGGCATTTACCTAAATATAATCAAGGCCATATATGAAAAGTCTACAGCTAACTTCAGACTCAATGGTGAAAAATTCAGTTTTTCCTCTAAGATCAGGAGTAAGACAAGAATGCCTACTCTTGACATGTCTATTTAACATAGTAAATGAGAGTTCCAGGCAGGACAATTAAGCAAGAAAAAAATAAATAAATAAAAGGTCACCCAAGTCTAAAAGAAAGAAGGAAAATTGTGAATTTGCAGATGATATGTTCTTGTATTAAGAAAACCATTAAGATTTCACAAACAAGTGTTAGAACTATTAAATAAATTCAATAAAGTTGCAAGAAATGAGACCAACATGCAGAAACCAGTTGTCGCTCTATACACTAACAATGAATATCTGAAAGAGAAACTAAGAAAAACAGTGTCATTTAGAATAGCGTCAAAAAGAATGAAATGCTTAGAAATAAACCTAAGAATAAAATACTTAAGAAGGAGGTAAAAGATTTGTGTACTGAAAAACCATACAACATTGCTGAAATAAGTTACAGAAGAAGAAAATAAATGGAAAGACATTCTGCAATCATGGATTAGAGGATTTAATATTATTAAAATGTCCATACTGTCCAAAGTGATCCATAGATATGAAGTTATCCTCATCCTAACCCCAATGGCATTTTTTTTTTTAAAGAGATAGAACAATCCTAAAACACGTATGTAATAAAAAGAAACTGCTAAGAGCTAAAGCAATCTTGAGAAGAAAGAACAAAGCTGGAGGCATTACAGTCCCTAACTTCAAACTATATTACAAAGCTGGAGGGAGAAGATGGAACAAGATGGCTGAAGGGAAGCCTCCACCTAGCATCTCTCGCTGGGAACACCAAATTGAACAAGTATCTACACACACACACACACACACACACACCCCAAAAAACAAACAAACAAAAAAACACCTTCATAAGAACCAAAAATCAGATAAGCAATCACAGTACCTGGTTTCAACTTCATATCACTGAAAAAGATACCAAAGAGGGTAGGAATTGAATTATATTGAATTCAGTCTTGAATTGCTGAATTCCCACATTTCTTAGCAGTGGCAGCATGGCATGGAGAGAGAATCTGTGATTTGAGGAAAGGGAGAGCACAATGATTTTAAGACATCGCATTGGAACTTAGTGCTGCCCAGTCACATCAAAAACAATGCTGGGCAGAACTTAATCAGTGCCCATGGAGGGAGCATTTAGACTAGCCTTAGCCAGAGGGGAATTATTGGAATCTGCATTCCATCAAGCCTCAGCACCATGGGTAAAAGGGCTCTGGTATTCTAAACAAACTTGAAACGCAGTTTAAGTCACAAGAACTGCAATGCCTGGTCAATTTCTGGTGCTGTTTTGGGTTCAAAGCCAGTAGGCATGGGGGGCACCCAACCTAGTGAGACACCACCCAGGGTGACCAAGGAAGTGCTTGTGCCACATGTCTCCTAACCCCAAGCAACACAGCATGCAACTCCAATTGGGACTCCTTTCTTCTGCTTGAGGAGAGGAGAAGGAAGAGAAAAGAATATTTTGTCTTTTAACTTGGATACCCCCTCAGTCACATGAGGACAGGATATTGGGCAGAGTCCTGAGGCATCCGTTCCAGGCTGTCATTCTTGGATGATATTTCTAGAGACACCCTGGGCCAGAAGGGTACCTGTTGTCTTGAAAGGAAGGACCTAGTACTGAAATAATTCATCACTTGCTGATTAAGGAGCCCTTAAGCCCAGAATAATCAGCAGTGGTACCCAGACAGTACTCACTGTGGGCCTTGAGTAAGACACAGAGAGAGAAACTTCATTTGCTTGGGAGAAAGTAAAAGAAGAGAACAAGAGGCTTTGTATAGCAATTTGAAGAATTCTTCAAGATCTCATAAAGACCACCAAGTTGCTACTTCTACGAGTCTGCAAGATTCATGGTGTTACTGGGCTTTGGGTGGCTCCTAATGGAAATACAGCTGCAGTGACCAAAAATAAGATCACAGCACTCAAGTACCTTCAAATACCCGGAAAGCCTTACAAGAAGAACTGTCAGACACAAGCCCAGACTGTGATGACTACAATAAACACCTAAATCTTCAATGCCCAGACACTGATGAACATCCACAAGCATCAGACCATCCAGGGAAACATAACTTCACCAAACAAACTAAATAAGGTACTAGTAGCAAACCCTAGAGAGACAGTGATATGTGACCTTCCAGATAGAGAAGTCAAAATAGATTTTTTTGAAAGGCAAAAAAATTCAAGATAACACAGAGAAAGAATTCATAATGCTTTCAGATAAATTTAACAAAGAGATGGAAATAATTTAAAAGAATCAGGTAGACATTCTGGAGTTGAAAAATGCCCATGACATACTGATGAATTCATCAGAGTCTCTTAATAGCAGAATTGATTAATCAAAAGAAAGAATTAGTGAGTTTGAAGACAGGCTATTTGAAAATACATAATCACAGGAGACAAAAGAAAAAAAATATAAAAGAATGAGAAATGCCTATAAGATCTGGAAAACAGCCTCAAAAGGGCAAATAAAAGAGTTACTGACTTTGAAGAAGAGATGGAAATATAGGGGAAGAAATTTCATTCAAAGGGATAATAACAGAGAACTTCCCAACTCTAGAGAAAGATGTAAATATTCAAATACAAAAAGGTTGCGGAAAACCAAGAAGATTTAACATGAATAAGGTTACATCAAGACATTAATTACGCAAACCCCCAAGGGTCAAGGATAAAGAAAGGATCCTAAAAGCAACAAGAGAAAAGAAACAAATAAAGTACAATGGAGCTCCGATATATCTGCCAGCAAACTTCTCAGTGTAAATCTTACAGGCCAAGTGAGAGTGGCATGATGAATTTAATGTGTTTAAAAAACAAAACAAAAGGAACAGTTTCATCCTAGAATAGTACATCTAGAAAAAGTAAAAGACATTCCAAAACAAACAAAAGTTGAGGGTTTTTAGCAATACCAGTTCTGTCCTTCAAGGAATGCTAATGGGAATATTTTAACCTGAAAAAAGGATATTAAAGAGCCATATGAAATTATCTCAAGGGAAAAAACTCTCTGGTAATAGTAAATACATAGAAAAACATACAATATTATAATACTGTAGTTGTGATGTATAAACTACTCATGTCTTGAGTAGAAAAACTGAAAGATGAACTGATCAAAAATAGTAACTACAACAACTCTTCAAGACATAGACAGTAAAATATGATATAAATATAAAAAACCAAAAGGTAAAAAGTGGAGAGTTAAAGTGTAGAATTTTATTAGTTTTCTTTTTACTTGTTTATGTAGTTTTAAGTTGTCATTAGTTTAAAATAATGGGTTATAAGATATTACCCAAGCCTAATGGTAATCTCAAATTAAAAAAATAACAGATACAAAAAAAAAAAGCAATAAATTAAGAACTACCACCAGAGAAAATCACCTTTACAAAAAAAAAAAAAAAAAGCATAGGTAGGTCTTTATCAACAATAACACTGAATGCAAATAGATTCAACTCAAATCAAAAGATGTAGAGGGCCGAAAGGATTTTTAAAAAGATCCCATGATCTGTTGCCTATAAGAAACAAACTTCATCTATAAACATGCACATAGACTAAAAATAAAGAGATGGAAAAAGATATTTCATGCAAATGAAAACCAATAAAGAGTAGGAGTAGACATACTTAGCCAAAATATATTTCAAGACACAAACTATGAGAAGATACAAAGACGGTCATTATATAATGATAAAGTGGTCAATTCAGCAAGAGGATATTACAATTTTAAATATATATGCACCCAACACTGAAGCATCCAGATATATAAAGCAAGTATTATTAGAGTTAAAGAGACAGACTCTAACACAATAATAGCGGGGACATCAACACCCCACTTTCAGCATTGGATAGATCATCCAGACACAAAATTAACAAAGAAACAGACTTAGTCTGCACTATAGACTAAATGGACCTAATAGATATACACAGAACATTTCATCCAATGGCTATAGAATACACATTCTTCTCCTTAGGACATGGGCTATTCTCAAGGATAGACAATAGGATATATCACAAAACAAGTCTTAAAAAAATTCAAAAAACTTGAAATTATATCAAGTATCTTATTCTGTGACCACAATGAAAACTATAAATCATTAAGAAAAGAAATTTTGGAAACTATACAAAGACATGAAAATTCAACCATATGCTACTGAATGGGTCAATAAAGTAAGAAGAAAATTAAAGCATTTTTTGAAGCAAATGATAATGGAAACACAACCTACAAAAACCTTTAAGATACACCAAAAGCAGTACTAAGAGGAAAGTTTATAGGTATAAGAGCCTGTATCAACAAAGTAGAAAAACTTCAAATAAACAACCTAACAATGCATCTTAAAGGACGAAAACAACAAGAGTAAACAAAATTTAAAATTCATAGGAAAAAAGAAATTATAAATTCGGAAGATAAATAAATGAAATAGAAATGAAAAAGCAATGAAAAAGAAAGCAATGCAGAAATGAATGAAATAGAAATGAAGAAAACAATGCAGAAGATTAATGAACTAAAAGGATGTTTTTGGGAAACATAAACAAAATTGACAAATCTTTAGCCAGACTAACTAATAAAAAAGAGAGAAGGCCCAAATAAATAAATTGAGAGATCATAAAGGAGGTATTACGATTGGTACTGCAGAAATTCAAAGGGTCATTAGGGGCTACTGAGAAACTATATGCCAATAAATTGGGAAGTCTAGAAGAAATGTATGAATTGCTAGATACATACAACCTACAAAGACTGAACCATGAAAACATCCAAAACCTGAACAGAGAAATATAACAAGTAACAAGATCAGAGCTGTAATAAAAAGTCTCCCAGCAAAGAAAAGCCTGGGACCCGATGGCTTCACTGCTGAATTCTACCTAATATTTAAAGAAAATGAATGCCAATCCTACTCGAATTATTCTGAAAAATAAAGTGGAAAGGAACACTTCCAAAGTCATTCTACAAGGCCAGTGTTACCCTGATACAAAACCAGACAAGGACACATGAAAAAAGAAAACTACAGACCAATATCAGTGATGAACATTGATGCAAAAATCTTCAACAAAATACTAGCAAATTGAAGTCAACAACATATTAAAAAGTTCATTCAACATGACCAAGTGGGATTTACTCGAGGGATACAAGAAAGTTTCAACATATGCAAATCAATTAATGTGATACATCATATTAACAGAATGAAAGACAAAAACCATATAATTATTTGAATTGATGCTGAAAAATCATTTGTTAAAATTCAACATTCTGTTATGATAACAACTCTAAAAACACGGGTATAGAAAGACCACACCTCAGCCCAATAAATGTCATGTATCACAGGCCTATCATACTGAATGGGAAAAAACTGACAGCCTGTCCTTTACGACCTGGAACATAACAAGGATGCCCACTTTCAACACTGTTATTCAACATAGTACTGGAAGACAAGAAAAAAAATACAGGGCTCAAAATTAGGAAAAAGTCAAATTATCTTTGTTTGCAGACAACATGATCTTATATTTAAAAAAATACCTAGAGACTGCACAAACAATTGTAAGATTTGATAAAGGAAGCCAGTAAATTTGCAGGATACAAAATCAGCATACTAAAATCAGGAGCATTTCTATATGCCAACAGTGAACAATCTGAAAAAGAAATCAAGAAAGTGATTCCATTTTATAATAGCTACAAATAAAGTAAAATACCTGGGAATTAACTTATGCAAAGATATGAAACATCTCTACAAGGAAAACTATAAAACATAGAAAAGGACAAAAAAATTGAAAGGTATTTCATGATCGTAAATTGGAAAAATAAATATTGTAAAAATGTCTGTACTAAAGATTCAATGCAATCTCTATTAAAATACCAATGATGTTCTTCATAAAATATAGTAAAACACAATCCTAAAATGTATACGGAATCACAAAAGACTCAGAATACCCAAAACTATTTTAAACTACAAAGAAAAAAAAAACTGGGGAATCACATTATACTTCAAATTATACTTCAGTGATATAGTAACCAAAATAGCGTGATGCTGGCATAAAACCAGACCCATAGATCAGTGGAACAGAATAGAAAACCCAGAAACAAATCCATACACCTACAATGAACTGATTTTTTATAAAGTTGCCATGAACATACAGTGGTGAAAAGACAGTCTCTTCAATAAATGGTGCTGGGAAAACTGGATATGTATATGCAGAAGAATGAACCAAATTCTTATATCTTGCTTGTAAAGATCAAATCATAAAGAATTAAGGGCTTAAATTTAAGACCTCAAACTATTTAACAACTACAAGAAAACATGGGAGAAATTCTTCAGGACATTGGTCTGGGCAAAGATTTCTTGAGCAATATCCCACAAGCACAGTAAACTAAAGTGAAAATGGACAAATAGGATTACATCAAGTTAAAAAGTATCTGTATAATGAAAGAAACAATCAACAAAGTAAAGAGACAGCCCACAGAATGGGAGAAAATATTTGCAAGCTATCTGTCTGGCAAGGGATTAATAACAGAATATGTAAGGAGCTCAAACAAATCAATAAGAGAAAATCTAATAATCTGATTTAAATTGGGCAAAGATTTGAATAGGCATTTCTGAAAAGAAGATGTACAAATGACAAACAGGTATATGGAAATGTGCTCAACATCATTGATCATCAAAGAAATGCAAATCAAAACTACAACGAGATAGCATTTCACTCCAATTGAAATGACTTTTATCCAAAAGACAGGCAATAGTAAATGCTGGAGAGGATATTATATAAAAGGAGTCCTTGTACCCTGTTGGTGGGAATGCAAATCAGTACAAACAATATGGAGAACAGTTTGGAGGTTCATCAGAAAACTAAAAATACTGCTGCCATATGCTCCAGCATCCCACTGCTAGGTAGATACATAAAAGAAAGGAAATCAGCATATTGAAGATATATCTGCACTCCTGAGCTTGTTGCAGTACTGTTCACAATAGCCAAGATTGAAAACAACCTAAACATCCATCAACAGTTAAATGGATAAAGAAAATATAGTACATATATACAATGAAGTACTATTCAGCCATTAAAAAAAAAAAAAAATTAGGTCCTGTCATTTGCAACAACATGGAGGGAACTAGAGGTCATTATGTTAATTGAAATAAGCCAGGCACAGAAATACAAACTTCACACATTCTCACTTATTTGTGGGAGCTAAAAATTAAAACTATTGAACTCATGAAGATAGAGAGAAGGATGGTTACCAGAGGCTGGGAAGGTAGTGAGGGAGGTGGGAGAAAAGTAGGAATGATTAATGAGTACATTAATATACTCACATAGAATGAATAAGATCTAGTAGTTGATAGCACAACAGTGTGACTACAGTCAATATTTTATTGTACATTTTAAAATAACCAAGAGTTGTAATTAGATTGTTTATAACACAAAAATGGTTAAGTACTTGAGGTGATGGATACCCCATTTACCCTTATGTGATGATTACACATTATATGCCTGTATCAAAATATCTCACATACCCCATAAATAGATATACCTTTTATGTACCCACAAAAATTAAAAGTAAAAAAAATTAAATACACTAAAAAGGTAAAGTGATTAAAAGAGTATGGAACTGACATAAAGACAGTCACAGTGACCAATGAAAGAAAACAGGGAACGAATAAGTAAACTCATGTGTATACAGTCAAGTGATCTTTGATGGAATTGCCAAGAATACACAATGGGGAAAGGATATTCTTTTCAACAGATGGTACTGGGAAATTGAATGTCACCATGCAAAAAAAAAAAAAAAGAAATTGGACCCGTAACTAACACCACACAAACAAATCAACTCAAAATGGACTAAAGACTTAAAAGTAAGACCTGAATCCATAAAACTCTTTGAGAAAAAGTTGGGGGAAGTGCTTCTTGACATTTGTCTTGGTAATGATTTCTTGGGCATAACACCAGAAGCATAAAAAAAAAGCAAATCTAGACAAGTAAAACTATATCAAATGAAGAAGCTTCTGCATAGCAAAGAAAACAGTCCAAGTGAAAAGGCAACCTACAGAATGGGAAAATATTGTAAGTTCATATATCTGATAAGGGGTTATATCTAAAATACATAAAGGACTGCAACACTCAATAGCAAATATGTGTGTCAAAAGATAAGTGATGGTGAGGATGTGAAAAAAATTGAAACCCTTGTACATGGTGGGAATATAAAATGGTGCAGCTACTATGTAAAACAGTATGGTGGTTCCTCAAAAAATTAAAAACATAACTACTATATGATTTGACAATTCCATATCCAAAGGAAATGAAGTCAGTATCTTGAAGAGATATCTGTGCTCCCACATCCATAGCAACATTATTCACAATAGCCAAGATATGAAAACAACAAAATGTCCATGGCCAAATGAACAAAATAAATATAGTATATGCATACAATGGAATATTATTCTGCCTTAGAAAGAGGAAAATCCTACCATTTGCAATAGAGTGGATGAACCTGGAGGATATTACACTAGTGATATGCTATCCACAGAAAGTCAAATACTGCATGATCCCATTTATATGAGTCATCTAAAATTGTCAAACTCATAGAAACAGAGGTTAGAATGGTTAGAAAGGGCTAAAGGGGAGGGAGAAATGAGGAGTTGTTCAATGGGTGTAAAGTTTTAGTTATGTAAGATGAATACATTCTAGAGATCTGTAGTACATTGTATTGCCAGTACTGAAACATTGCTGTATTGTACACTTAAAAATGTGTGAAGCAAGTAGATTTCAAGTATTCTTACACACACACACACACACACACACAATTAAACAACCAAAAAAAAAAGATGCATGAGAAAAATTTTGGAAGTGAGGGATGTATGTTGCCTTTATTGTGGTGATGGTTTCATGGGTGTATGCATATGTTCAAATCCACTAAATTGAATACATTAAATATATGGAGTTTTATTTTACAACAACTACACATTAAATAAAGCTGTTTTTTTTTTTTTAAAAAAAAAACTCAACTGTAAAAATTTCAGTTAAATATGGACAAAAGATAAAAGAGACATTTCAGTAAAGAAACATTTCAAATGGCAAATAAAAGAAGGGAAGATTCTCAATGTCATTAACCACTAAGGAAATGTAAATTAAAACCACAATGACAGATCACTATCTATGTATTAAAATGACTGAAATTTAAAACAATATATAGTAACAAAACCAAATACTCGTGAAGATGTGGAGAAAATGGATTACTCATACCTTGTTTGTGGAAATGTAAAATTGTATAGACACTTTGGGTAGCATTTTGGCAGCTTCTTTAAAAACTAAACATTCAACTACTATATAACTGAGCAGCTGTAAGCCTGGGTATTTATATCAGGGATATGAACACTTATGCTTCCACAAAAACTTGTAGAGAAATATTTACTGCCATTTCCCTCATAATAGCCAAAATGTGGAAACATTAATGTGTGAATAGACGTTGGTTCACTTGTATCATAAAATATCACTGGGTAATAAAAAGTAATGACCTTTAGTTGTACAAACAAGCCTAGATGTATCTCTAGAGAACTAAGCTAAGTGTGAAAAGGCAATCTCAAAAAATTACACATTGTTTGATTTTATTTATATAATGTTCTTGAAATGACAAAATCATAGAGCTGGATAACATAGTAGTCATTGCCAGGGATTAAGGGTATTGGAAAAGGAGGTAGATACGGCTATAAAAGGGAGGGATTCTTGTAGAGCTGAAAGTGCTTTGTATTTTAACCATAAAAATGTCAGTATACTGGCTGTATATAAAAACTGCATTACAGTTTTTCAAGTTGTTGCCATTGGGGGAAATTGGTTGAAGGACACGAATGTTCTCTTTGCTTCATTTCTTCAACTGTATTTTAAAATAAAGCTAACTCAACATATAAAGCTTAATTTCAAAACAATTTTAAAAACAACTGCTCATCAAAATATACCATAAAGAAAGTTATGAAACAAAACTCTATCTGGGATAAGTTGCTTGCAATGGTAATAACTGACAAAGTATTGTACTCCAAATATATAAAATATTTCTACTAATCAATCAGTAAAAGGCAAATGACAATAGGAAATTGACATAGGCACAAATAGTCAAGTCACTAAGGAAACATGAAAGTCTCATAAAATAAATCGATGCCCGGGCTCATTGATAGTAACGATGCTATTTAGTAATAAAAGCTTTGACTTTACCTCATCAGATTGTCAAAGCAATGTTTTTCATTGTTAAATGTTGGTGAGGATATAAAGAAAGAAAGATTCACATACACTGAAGGTAGGAGTACAGTTTGCTAGCAACATGACAGAAAACAAATTTGTATTACCTGATAAATTTAAATGTGCACACACCCTCCAAGTCCAAAATTCCACTCAATAGATACTCTAGAGAAACTTTTGCACATGTCAGAAAATATAGACATGTTTATGGCAGCACTGTAAGTAAAAAGAAAATTAAAAACCAAGAAAAAAATCAAACAACTAATACCTATTGACAGTAAAACTAAGAATAAATGGCAATACATTCTTACAATTGAGGCTGTATGACACTGAAAATGATTGAACTGTACAAGACCTGGATGGATCTCAAAAAAATAATGTTGATTAAAATAAAAGTACCAGAAGTATATACACTGTATGATTTCATTTTTAAAAATCAGGCTAAACTAAATGATACACTGTTTAGGAGCACACACAGGTACAGTAAAATTATAAAGAGAAGCCAGATAATAACTTACACAAAATTCAGAAAGGAGAGGACAATCATAGTTTCACCATTATTTCTTAAACTTTCTCAATTATTAAAGTTTTTGAATATTTGTAAAATTATAAATGATAATCATCATGTTTGAACGGGTTCAGACTATTATAACTTGACATTTCTTGTATCTTTTAATATTTTGGCTGTTCGTTTTATTTAGAATTCTCAACAAATCATTTTTCTGTAGCCATGTGTGCATTTCTATTAATCAAAAGTTCATCCTCTTTTAACAATCTGTCATTTCTTTTTTGACTACAACAGATGAAATATGTTCTGACTGAATCACAGTAGTGGAATGCTCTCTGTGTGAAAATCTAACATATTTTATATGGGGCTGTAATTCATTATCTAAAAAACAACTTTATGATACGTGGAGTGGAGAAGTACAATAAATGCCGATATTATCTTGGAAGATTTGAAACATTGATCTACTCTTTCAGAACATTGATTTATTTTAATTTATGCCAAATCATATCATAAAATCAAAATTTCAAGGACCAATGCATTAACTAGAACTTGAAAGAGTATTGTCCACAGGATATAAAATAGATAAGCCTAGAAAAAGGAGGAGTGTTTTGGGGATATGTTTATGTGTGGCTTTGTGTGTATTTCTGTTAATTTTGTTTCATTTGCTTATTTGTTTTGTGGTTTTCTTGTCCATTGGTGTACAGGGTTCTTAGTAAATATATTGCTTGGTTTATTTGGTTTATTTCTTGGATCACTCTAAAATGTTTCTTTTTGTGAATAATGTCAACAGCAAAGTAGGAGATTTGAAATATGTTTACTTACTTGTTTTTAATCAGGAAATTGCATATTGTCACTCTGATCCTTCTAAAGTCTTTAAAAAAATACCTCTCTCAATAGTAGCTGCAAATCAGCATAAATATTAAATCCAGATTCTGTGATTATCTCCTCCAGCTTATAAGAAATTAGCCCAAGCTCATGTAGTGTTAATAAACAGTAGTGACAGGCAGGAGTGGGAGCCTTGTTTAATGTGCTTTTTCTCTCTAAGAATAGAAAAGAACATGTGGATTGGAGATACGAATTTTCATTTGCTCTTTTAGGTACACATTTTATATTCTTTGTGTTGAGATTTGTTAGACATTGTAAAAACCCTGAGAGAAACCCCAACTCACTCTATTTTTGTATAATAGGTTGCATGTTCACTAAACTTACATTCCTTAAAAAGAGTTTAACTTTATTAAAGTATGCGCATACCTTTCTTGCATTATTTCTGACTTAAATCCAAACTATACTCATCCTTCAAAGTAAAAGTTTTAACAATGATTATTCTCCTGCCAGCCTCTTAATTGTAACATTTCTAAACACTCTTCTGTTTTCAAGTGTTGTTGATTTGCATAACTTCAAGTAGTAGTTTTTAACCTTCTTCTTATCTATCCAAGTATTTGATTATTAAGATTTTTCTAACCGCCCAGAAGTGACTGTTGTCTCTCTCTGAGCCTCTATATCAACTTTGGAAAGATAAGGAGGTGCTCAGACTTCTGCACAATTTGATATGGCCCTTACTCCTGCTCCTCTACCCCAATATTCACAGTCTTACCAGAATTACAACCTTGCAGTCATCAAAACTAACATGATTCGTTGTTTACTCATCTTTCTATCAGTCATCTCAAGAAGACAAGGATTCCCAGGTCATCTTCATCTCCCACAATCCCATTTCTAGAAGGTTTCATGTTCAGGGAGGAATCTCCCACCTCCATCACCCTACTCTCTCTGATCCCTCCCTGGGTTATTTTTCCCCTATCACGTATCACTCTCTGGCATGCAATTATTTATCTCCCGACTGGACCCCCTCCTAGAGTGTAAGCTCCTTTAATCCAGAGATCTTTTTTTCCTCTTCTCTCTCACCTAAGACAATTCCAAACAAACTTAGATACTAAATAACTATTTGTTAGATGAAGGCATAGATGAATGAATGTATCAACTAGAAAAAAAATACTGTGCTTCTTTGGCACAGATTTGGAATTAGAATTTCTTTTATTTTAGCCTATTATTTTATCATGGGAAGACAATTTTCATTTTGTTATCTTTGTTAGGATGGTTAATGCTATTAGTTTGCTCCCTGATTATGAGAATACTTACAGGTTTGATTAGATGAGTTCTTTGAAACTATCTTTTACCAATTGGAATTTTCTTTAGACAATTCTAATAACTATACAAAGATTGGTGGAACAGAAACCCACTGTTCCTACTGAATTAGGTCTTCTCGATTGCCTTTCTCCTGAAGCATATTGTGTGTGTACTTCCCCAGCTTTGAACACCAATGAACTTAATCTTACGATTAAACTTGTTTCCAAGTATTTTGGTGGGCTGAGTGTAAAGGCTCACTCACCCTTGTTATATATTACATAGCTATTATTATCATCTTTATTTTACTAATGGGGGAATTGGAGTTTGGGGCATATATTCTAGGCACCTTCATCTGGAAATAATGAGCATGGGTAAAAGAGGAATGTATATGCATAGAAAGTGACAAGATTCACGTTGAATTTGTAGTGCTGTATTCCAAAAGGGACTGTTGAACTCTTCTTACATTAAACAAAAATAAAAACAAACTTTAACAAAAATTAAGAAAAACAATAATCATTTCTACAATTTATATGTTGTGAGTGCTTTATAATTGGATGATGATGGTGATGATGAAATGACATAAGGCTGTGGAATGCAGTAACTCAAATGTGCATATGGGTTTATATCTAGGTATGATGTATAATTATGCATTTTATTTATCATCTATCTATCATCTATATAGTTATATATAGTTATTTATGATACTGAATCAGACTACTGTCTTTAAAGCTTAGACTGAAGGACTCAGGATAGAAACTTATTGTAACAGAGGCAATGTAAATGGTTTAATACTTGTGTAGTATGTGTCAATTTGACAGAAACAAGGGTTCTTTCTTTGAAAATATCAATATACAAAGACCATATTTTCAGGCATTTATTTCTATCTATTCCGTATATGCAGTGGCAGTGTTAGGTTCGTATGCCATAAGAAACTATTAGAATAATCCCAGTGAGAAACGTTTTATTATTAGTAACCTCACAGGTGTTCTGTGGCTTACTTATGAAAGTAAAAATTAAGAGAAGATTTTGAATGTAAGACTTATTCAGTGTGAAAATTATAGGCCATCTAACATATTTGGATTTACAGCTCAAAAGGAAAAGAAGAATAACCCAGTATGTTGCCATCCTAGTAATCAATAGAAATTAGCCTAAATTTGACTCAGATTTTGTCATGCCGTGTTGAACCTGAGTAATAAGTCAGATAATTAGGGAGCTTCATTAATTTTTTGCTATTTTTAAATAATAACCCGATGCTTAAATCTTATTTTAGATGAGAAAGACTTTGCTTACTTATTAGCCAAAAGAGCTGAGAAATAATTAAGATAAATATTCCTCAGTATTCTCATGCCATTATTATCCCGCTTGATTTTCTCCATTAGAAGAACTCTAAGACATTCCACAATAAATTGCAGAAAATATGTATACTGTACATATAGCCAGTGAAATTTTGTTTAACTAACTTATTCTGGACAAAAGAGAAGTGGATGATTTGAGCAGTTTGGTCTAACAAAATTAAGTTAGAGAATGAAATAGATCTAGACTTAAGTTTCAGCATGCACACTTATTACTTAGGTGGAGTCCGGGCCGGTTATATTCTCTCACCCTTAATTGTTTTTCCCAGAAATGAGGTTAAATATATCTAATATTTAGGATTTTTTAAGGACAATGAATATATCCTAATTATAATCCTCAAAACTCAGGGAGATTGTTATTAGATGTATGTATGATTATGAATTAGATTTTGATTTACTTTACATATCAGTCTTATTTATTGCTAATACACAGTTTTAAATGGTTTATGAATTTTTCTATGTTGGGTCCCATACATTCTGTACATTTCAATGACAACAGATGGTATTTATTAGAGACTAAATGAACAAAGCCAGTCTCATTTGGTAATTAATAGATGGACCCCAAATCAACTAATCATCTTCAAGTGATTGAGTTTAAGTAGATAATCATGACCAAATGAGCCTTAGCTGTGCTATTCTCTTCATTTTCAACTTCTGTATAGTGGACATTTTGTGACAAACTTAACTTCCACTAATAGCTATCCAAATGTAGCTCAATAAATCAATCTCTTTGTGCTAAACAGATGT
This sequence comes from Chlorocebus sabaeus, assembly GCF_047675955.1. Classification (NCBI taxonomy): domain Eukaryota; kingdom Metazoa; phylum Chordata; class Mammalia; order Primates; family Cercopithecidae; genus Chlorocebus; species Chlorocebus sabaeus. Next base: position 83,112,808 of record NC_132924.1, on the reverse strand, counting down.
TATGATAAATGATTTACATACTTTATCTCATTAATTCTCACCAAGAAAAACCTTGTGAAATAGACATAGCAAGATAAAATCTTGACATATTTATCTTCATGTTTGCTTATTTACAGAATTTCTACCCTCTTCCAGACTTGTCTCCAGAGGGGTTGTTATCTCAGAATACAATGAAAAAGAAACTGTTGGTGCTCATGTTTTTAAAAAATTCGAATTGGGTTCTTAAGAACCAAAAAGTAGTACACAAATGAAGTTGGTAAAGAAAATTGAAAATAAAATTCCATAGAGAACATGATGACAACCCTCATTTTCCCATCCGTTCCCTCAAGCTATAGAAAATGAGGGTTGAAATACTAGAATAGTTAGGAGAAATAAGTATGAAGAACCCTGGAAGTTCATTTTCTTTCTCTTTTAGAATCTTAGTAAAAATCCACCTCAGCAGGTTTGAATTAGCTCAGTGGAAGCACTGACAGATTCTAGTTGCTTGTTTCAGAGGCTCCACCTTTCAAATGAGAACAGTTCCTCAACCAGAAAAATTCTATTATTACATAGTCTTCCAGGTGTTTCTTTCACTTGTGCTTATCAATATGTAGAACATTAACATAGTTAGAATCCCACACCAGGATTCTTTTTAATGGTATGACTGTTATAGATGAATCTCACTGAGGCATACTTTTCTTTTTGAAAACAAGAATGAGAGTGATGGTTAGTACGTGGCTACTTTTCTACTTGTACACTTTTCTCCAGTACCCTCTATTTTCTATTAATTCCACATAGCTATAAACATTTGTCTATGTGCTTTTTGCTCAACAGAGAGGGAAAGAAAAACAGCATAACTTTGGAGAAGATAGTGTTGGGAAAAGGATCTAAATAATTGGAGTGTTATTAAGCACAATAGAGGGAATCACCTACAAGAGGTGTCTAGGGAGTTCTTAGAAACCAGTCGACTGTCTAAATAGCAGCCCTTGCTCTTTGAACCTGATTGAGCTGTCCTCATTCTCAGGCTGGGACATTCTAGAGTCACCAGTATATCAGGTGGGCCTATGTGTCAGTACTTGGCTGAGCTCAAGTCTGAATTGTTCAGTGTTCACATATACTCCATGTCTAAATTGAGCTCCTTGATCCTCAGAGAGTAGTAATGATGTGTGGAATGGAAAAGATTCCAACATAGTGGCTTTGGTGGTCACACACAGTATGGAAATCTACTCCCCATTGCTTATTACTTAACTAGTGTAACTATTCCTTTTTTAACCAAAAACAAGCAAACAAACAAAAAACAACAAAGAAAGAAATAGAAGGTTGGGAAGATAAAATAACTTGGCTATAGGCTTGTCCATAGGATTCATCAGATATAAGATTTAAATTTACCTCTCTGGAGTTTGAAGAAATAATTAAAAGCAAAATGCATTTAAAAAAATAGCAACGCACATACACTGAATGTTTCCTAAAGAAACTTGTAAACCTAAAACTTCATCATTTAGTGAAGTAACACCCTCTTTACCTTTGGTGTTTTTCTATCATATCATGTATTATAATAGATAATAGTACAAAGTTGTCTTTTACAATATATATTTAACAGAAGCCTACTTATCTATGAGCTTCCTAGATAGTTTGATGGATCACTAGGCTTATGCAATACATCATTAGATGTAATTAGCTAAAGTCGACAGCAAGAAGTTGTCCTTACATATAACATTCCAAGGTAGCATGATTTCACACAAAAAAGGTTGTTCAAAATTCTGTTGTCAGTAAAATGTAGGGAAAAGGTCATAAAAAAAACTTCATTATATATGGAGAGACTATGATTATTAATATAAAATTAAGCAACAATGTATTAGTTACAAAACTTGCCAAGACCAGCTTGGTCAGGGAGACCCTAATCCAGTGGCGCTAGAGGAATTAAAGAGACACACAAAAATATAGAGTGTGGAGTGGGAAATCAGGGGTCTCACAGCCTTCAGAGCTGAGAGCCCCGAACACAGATTTACCCACATATTTATTAATAGCAAACCAGTCATTAGCATTGTTTCTACAGATATTAAATTAACTAAAAGTATCCCTTATGGGAAACTAAGGGATGGGCCGAATTAAAGGAATAGGTTGGGCTAGTTAACTGCAGCAGGAACACGCCCTTAAGGCATAAATCGCTCATGCTATTGTTTGTGGCTTAAGAATGCCTTTAAGCGGTTTTCTGCCCTGGGCAGGCCAGGTGTTCCTTGCCCTCATTCCCATAAACCCACAACCTTCCAGCTTGGGCGTTAGAGCCATTATGAACATGTCACAGTGCTGCAAAGATTTTGTTTATGGCCAGTTTTGCGGCCAGTTTATGGCCAGACTTTTGGGGGGCTTGTTCCCAACATGTCTCCCTTCTTTGATTTGCAAAGAGATAAAAGCAAGGGCAGCTTCGTCACAGTGAGCTACTTCTCGCAGGAGTCGGGATCCGCATCTGCAGACTATACAAAGACAAACAACATAGATTAAAAGCATAGTCATCATTGAAATCACAGAGTTTCCAAGTGTTTTTATCCATTTACATGGGTTTCTAGCTGCTAATTTGTCTGCAGCTCCTTTAAGCACTCCAGTTCCTGGCATTAAGTTCAGGTGTGCTTGGGATGCTTTAAATATTTGTTCTTTTAATTTTGCTATATCCAAAGACAAGTTTGTAGAGTGTCCTTCTAGATGCCTTTTTATTCTTTCCCAAATTTTGATCTTATTAAGAGCATTTAATAGTTTCCACAAATCCTTATGTTTAGCTCCTAGAGTGGGCCGTATCATTGGAGGTTGAAGTGCCACTATACCGCCATGGTTCCAGATAATAGGGACTTTTGTCATACTTCTTATTATTTCTACCATCTGACCGTTTTGTTCAGATCATCTGAACATAGTGTGACTGTGGCACACAGACTGAGAGGTGCAATTCAAACTAAACATCTCCTTAGGGGACCAATTAATAATGATTCCATAGGAATCATTTTGCAGCACCTCTGCCTGTTCTGCAATGCAATCTTCCTAAACAAGTATGTTCATTTTTTCTAAACAGGCCCAATCCTGTTTACAAACAGGTTTTTGAGGGTGGTATACCTCAATTATAGGAGTAGATTTATTATGGTAAATACTGAGATCAGAAAGCATGTGTAACTGTGTCATAGAGTGATTGCATCCAGGCATTATTGCCAGCCCTTATTGAAGGAATACTCACGGCAGTGGTGATAACCACTATCATAGCTACCATTAAATTATTTATTGTGAATGGTTGTCCCGCTTTCCTCGGGTTTTCTTCTGCTGTCTGTGACAACTTCTTGATCTGTCCCCAGGTGGGTGGCTGTGTTTGATGGGTGTTGCTCGTGACAGTTGGGGTCCTCCACAGCATCAGTCTTGACATGGCTGCAACCGGGGGTCCTCGGGATCCTCCCGGAGTCTCTTCCTTGACATCCGGCTCATGGTAAGGTTTCAGGTGTCTTGATGGTATCCAAATCGGTTGTTGATTTTGGCCTGGAGAAATACAAGCATAACCTCTACTCCAAGTTATTATTCTACCTATTTCCCCACTTTTTGTTATTAGATCTCTCCACCAAATCAGTTGTTCTGTTTCTGTCTTTGCAGCTGGTTTCTGTAGATGCTGTTCAGCTGCTGATAACATCTAGCCTTTGGGCAGGCTCAAAAAATTTAAAGTTAATAATGCTAGACTCACTTGTGTACGGGCTGTCCTGTAATCTCTATTTTTCCTCCTTTTTTGTTTTTGTCATCAGTTGTTCATCTGTACGAAATCGTAACTGAGCATTTTCAATTAATATGTGGAATGAAGCACATATGAAGAATCAGAAATCACATTAATAGGCATATCAAAAGCAGTCAATACCTCAATTACAGCTACAAGCTCCGCTTTTTGAACTGAAGTATAGGGCATCTGGAAAACTTTACTTTCTGAGCCAAAATAAGAAGCTTTACCATTACTAGACCCATCTGTGAAACAATGAAAACGCTTAGCGGGCTGCAGGTTGTTTACTGCAGGAATTGTAAATGCAAACCATTCACAGTCTTGCTCAGCTAAAGGGATAGTAAAGAAACAATTTTTTAAATATATGACTATTAAAGGCCAATTTTTTGGAATTATAGCAGAAGAAGGCAATCCTGGCTGTAGTGCTCCCATAGGTTGTATAACTGACTTTAGTCGGTTAACATTCTCCATTTACCTGATTTTTTTCTTAATTATGAAAACTGGAGAATTCCAAGGGGAAAATGTTGGAGCTATGTGCCCATTTTCTAACTGTTCAGCAACTAATTTCTCTAAAGCCTCCAGTTTTTCTTTACTTAGCGGCCATTGCTCTATCCAAATTGGCTTATCTGTTAACCATTTTAAAGGTATAGTTTCTGGAGGCTTAACAATGGACACCATCAAAAATTGTTTCCTAATCTTTGGTGGGAACTTTGTTTTTCCGCTTGAAGCAGTTCTTTCAAACCTTGCAAATTCTTTTCCAGTCCCATACCAGGCACATACCCCATTTCATACATTGTATGTTGATTTTGAGGGCTATATAATTGTTCTGGAATTAGAACTTGTGCTCCCCATTGTTGTAATAAGTCTCTTCCCCATAAATGTATAGGTACAGAAGTTATAATTGGTTGAATAGTCCCAGGTTGTCCACTGGGCCCCTCACAATGCAAAATAACTACTCTGATATACTTCAGCAGCTTTACCAACTCCAACTATGTTAAATTGAGCGGGTTGAATTGGCCATGTGCTGTAGAGAAATGATTGAAACGTCTGCTCCTGTATCTACCAAACCTTTAAATTTCTTTCCTTGAATAGTTATTTCACAGGTAGGATGTTTATCACTAATATGATTTACCCAATCAGCTGCTTTGCCTTGTTTATTTGTGCTTCCAAATCCTCCTGTTCGTTTAATATCACTTTTTCACATTCCCACGTAGGGCACAATCAGGAGCTGTGCTATGTGCTCTCCTGGCTCTGCTTTCCAGGGAACAGAAGTAGATATAACAATTTGAATTTCCCCATTGGAATCGGAATCAATGACTCCTGTATGTATTTGTATAACTTTTAAACTCAAAACTAGACCTTCCTAAAAGTAATCCTATTGTCCCTGCTGGCAAGGGTCCACAGACTCCTATTGGGACCTTTTGCAGGAGTTCCCCAGGCCGAAGGCTCACAGCTTTTGTGCAGCATAAATCTACTGTAGCACTACTGGCTGTGGCGGGGGACAGACATTGTACAGGGGTGAGGAAATGGCCTGAGCTGGAAATGCCCCAGTTTAGGACAGGGCCGTTTCCCGAAATCGGGTTCCCATCTTTATCAAACTTAAAGTGACAATGACTAGCCCAGTGTTTTCCTTTTTTACATTTTGGACATATTTCAGGTTCAACAATTTTCTTTTTTCCCCTGTCTAGTGGCCTGACTCACTGATATTTTCTACATTCTTTTTAAGTATTATCATGCTTCCCACAGTTAAAACAAGCCCCAGGAAATGGAGAATTTCCTTTATCCACTCTCGGTCCTGCCATTGCCTGTGCCAACAAGGTAGCTTTATGCAGATTACCTCCGATACCATCACAGGCCTTGATATAATCAACTAAATGTGCTTTCCCTCTGATAGGTCACAGAGCAGCCTGGCAATTGGGATTAGCATTGTCTAAAGCTAATAACTACAACACTATATCCTGCGCAGTCAAATCTGCAATCATCTTTTTAAAAGACTCCTGTAACCAAGCTACAAAATCAACATATGGTTCCCTTGGTCCCTGTTTTACAGCACTAAAAGAAGGGTATTGTTCCCCACCTGAAGTGATTTTTTCCCAAGCTCTAACACACACTCCTCTAAGCTGTTCTATGGCATCATCCTGCATGACCAGTTGTGCATCTAAACCAGCGCAGCTGCCAACCCCCAAAAGTTGGTCTGCAGTTATATTAATTTGAGGTTGAGCCTGGGCATTGCGAGCAGTCTGAATGGAAGCTTCATCTGCCCACCAAGTTTTAAATTGTAAGAACTGAGCAGGAGTTAGATTAGTTGGAGTAAGAGCATCCCAGTCAGTAGGAATCTTCTGACAGTAACATTCTTTAGCAGTCCCATTACAAAAGGAGAACCTGGTCTGTACTGATTTATTGCTTATTTTAATTCTTTGAGTAATTTAAAAGGAAAAGGCTCAAATGTAGCTATAGTATTTCCCTGTTGATCTGCAGGGTGTATTCTAACAGGGAACTGCCAAGCCTCCAAATCACCCTGTCATCTAGCTTGCTGAATTCCTGCCTGAATAGAACTAAGAGTGGTCGCTGGAGGCACTGCTCGCAGTCACTGGGGCAACTAGTTTTCGCCCAGTGCCCTCTGGAAAAGAAAGATCTGGGGGGTCATTTTCTTCAAAATAATAAGGAGAGGGTGCAGAAGGGTAAGGATGAACCTCTCCTTCCTTTGCCGCTTAAGCTTCAGCTGGCAAATAAACATGCTCTGTAACCTCTTCTGTTACTTCACTATACTCTTGTTCCTCCTCGTCATCAGTGTGAAAAAGTTCCAAGGTGAAACGAACCAAACCCATATTCGTCCCATTGTTACTTTGATGCTTCTGAGCTCCCCCTTCTTACTCACCATGGGGATTGCTTTAAGAGTACTTGGGTGTCCTCCAGCTAGTTTTCCAATCCAACCATCACTCCGGCGACCCTTCGACCTGGATTTGAGCCCCTACAAATGGACACCACTTGCCAAGACCAGCTCGGTTGGGGAGACCCTAACCCAGTGGTGCTAGAGGAATTAAAGACACACACACAGAAATATAGAGGTGTAAAGTGGGAAATCAGGGGTCTCACAGCCTTCAGAGCTGAGAGCCCCGAACACAGATTTACCCACATATTTATTAACAGCAAACCAGTCATTAGCATTGTTTCTACAGCTATTAAATTAACTAAAAGTATCCCTTATGGGAAACGAAGGGACGGACCGAATTAAAGGAATAGGTTGGGCTAGTTAACTGCAGCAGGAACATGCCCTTAGGGCATAAATCGCTCATGCTATTGTTTGTGGCTTAAGAATGTCTTTAAGCAGTTTTCCAGCCTGGGTGGGCCAGGTTTTCCTTGCCCTCATTCCCATAAACCCACAACCTTCCAGCTTGGGTGTTAGGGTCATTATGAACACGTCACAGTGCTGCAGAGATTTTTTTTATGGCTAGTTTTGGTGCCAGTTTATGGCCAGATTTTGAGGGGCTTGCTCCCAACAAAACTTTTTTTTTTTCTTTTTGAAACAGAGTTTTACTCTGCCGCTCAGGCTGGAGCTCAGTGGTGCCATCTCAACTCGCTGCAACCTTCCCCTTCAGGGTTCAAGTGATTCTCCTGCCTTAACCTCCTGAGTACCTGAGATTACAGGCGTGCTTCACCAAGCCAAGCTTCTTGACCTCCCAAAGTGCTAGGATTATAGGTGTAAGCCACCGTACCCGGCCTACTACCATTTTTTAAAAGATTGGCCAAGCTTATGAGTATCATTGGCTGTTAACTGGCAGGTCTAAAGTGGAAACCAGAGATGAGGGGATAAAGAGAAATAGAGGTTTTGTTTGGTTGTTGTTGTTAAAGGGAAAGAAATCGAGAGAATTCACAGCAGAGAATGAGAAAAAAAGCAAAAACTGACAATGCACAGGTACATTCACTGTGGTTGCTTATAGGTACATACCTCTCTGAGAGCTAAGACTATGTATCTAACCTTATACCTCTACTCTACAAGGGCTGGGGAGAAAAAGTTATTCAAGATTGTCCTTTCCATTGTATCTGAACACAGCAAAAATTTGGCAGTAGGGTTACTGTGTGTAGTAAGTATGTAAGAAAGCCTAGGCAACTGTTTAAGGCTTCATGTACATATCACCAAAACAATGAATCAGTTTGGCAATTGAGAATGCAAAACATCAAATCAATTATAGGGTGCTGTGGTGATTGAACAAGTACTTTTTAACTCTATAAAATATATTCTTTATAAAATCTGGGACATTCTCTAACAGATGCAGTACCTAGCTTCAACTAGCTATAATGCAGTGGCATAGGAATCAAAAGCTAGAAGCTAGAACATCACTCATAGCATTGTTGATTCCTCTTCTTGCAATTTAGGGTTCTGTTAGTTTAAACATCAGTTTAAAATAGGGACTTTGACTCAGTTCAAAAGAAGAATGCTTTCATAGTTACATAAAAATATTTTCTCTGAATTGGAAATTGAGAAAGCCAACAGCCATTTTGGACTTCTCCTACCATTGAGTCAATAGACAAGGAAGAAATTCTACTAAACGTTGTGGTAAATTCAGATTACCAAGAGGAAATTCAATGACTGATCTAGAATGAAGGCAAATGTCTGGGACTAAGTCAGTCCTCTGAGATTCTCTTTAGTTTTTCTATATTCAAATGTCAAAATTAATGAAAGCAAATGCAACCCTCCTAAAGTCAAGACCATTCAGTATTTATCTCCTCTCATTAGAAAAGCTTGAATCAGACCACCAACTAAAGAAACCTAAACAACTGTGGTGCCAGAGGAGGGCAATAAGAACATAGAATAAAAAAGGAAAAACATGAATGTAAAAAGAAAACCTATAGATTTGTGACCAATTACAGAAACAGGATTTTTTGTTTCTGTAACAGGTCTGCATATTTTCTTCAATAATCATTAAAAATATATGTATATATAATATATATGATGTAACAAAATAAATCTATGATATTAACAAATCTTAACCAAAGTTCAGTTAGACAAGGGGAATAGTTCAATAGGTCTATTGTAAATCATGACTACAGTTAATAGCAATATATTGTAATATTTGACGATTGCCAAGATAATAGATTTTAAAAGTTCTTACCACACATGAAAAATGTTAAGTATGTAAGAAAAAGCATATGTTAAATAGTTTGATATAGCCATTCCATACTGTGCATGTATATGTATGTAAATATTTTTATATAATTTTGACATATATAAAATATATATTTGATATATATTGTTGATTACATATACATATATAATATATTTTTTGTATATTAATGTTTTGTCCCTTTGTTTCTCTGTTATTTAGTATAAAAATTGTTGTTAGTAGTTAATTTTACAATTTGGCTTTATGTTACAGAATAAAAAGATAGGACAGTGAATGAATATGAAAAATAATTTATTTCCTAGAGACAGTTATGATAAGACTTTGTATTTCTTCATTTTGATGCAAGAGTGAGAGTGACTTTGCACTAAATGTAATTGTGTCTTGTTAGAGATAAGAATTCGTTTTTCTTGTGTGGAAGTTCTAACGTGTGTGGAAGAATGCATGTGAATGCTGGGTAGCCAAAAGGTGACTGTGCCAATTATTTACCTGTTGTCTCTTAACTCCAAATATACTCTTCCATCTTCTGTTTTGTGGTAGTGGGGCTGGCAGTCTACAAACTTCACTTCCCCAACTCTTTGGCCACCTGCTGGTTTGTACAGTTATACCAATAGGACATATTAGAGGGACGCTGGAAGGTAGGATGAAGGGAGAGAGTGTTTTCTACCTGTTTTCCAGGCACCATCAACATCACTTTAGTAGCAGCCATGGCCCCAGCCAGCAGCTTCCATCAGTATCTCAGCATCAGTGTCATCGGGGCTCCTCAGAGGCAGCGGCAGTAATTGAGCAGACTCATCTGTGGTCTAAGTACCAGGTTTCAGGGCACCAAGCTTCTAATTTATGGTAAATATTCCTCTTCCTAATTTTCCCTCAGTCCTAGTACATAGCTGCTACCTACGATTAAATTTTTTTGTATAGTAAACACAAAAAATAACATTTTTTTTTCCTCTTTAAGACCTCTGGTGTTGATGGTAATAATTCTGATTTCAAATCTCCACTGGTTAAAATACTTAGCTTCCTGATGGATATAGAACAACAAAGTCTCTCTCTCTCTCTGTATGTGTGCCTGTATGTGTGTGTGTGAGTGTGTGCGTGTGCATGTATCTTCACACATACTCTCCCCTAAATGCATGATTGTACTCAAAAGAAAACTTGCAGAAAGCTTGGTCCTAGACAAGTATCCATGTATCTTGTGAAGTAAAGTGACTGACACATTGGGGAGACAGTGTAAATATGAACTAACCAATATAGACCCATCATCACCTTTTACTGATCACCCATTATTTACCAAAGAGTATTTTCTGACATAAATTAGAGCTACTGTCCTTACCTTAACAGAGCTTATTGTTTTACTTTTTATATTCATCTGGGCATGTTTGTAAAAGGAACAGATGTAAGAATGTTATTTTAATAAAATTAATTGTTATAATTCCATAAAATAAGTAAGTTATGTGAAAAATAAAAAATCGGTTTTAGTACTATGTATATTCATGTTCCATTTTGTTACAAAAAATATTTAATTCTTTTCCAAAGCCGTAATGTCTGTATCAATGGATGGCAGAAACATCACTTTAGAATTCCACAGAAGCTATTAGAATAGTAGGGCTTCAGATATGGTATTTATTCCTCCTATGGGATGTACCAATTACTGAAGAATTATTTTCTATATATAGGATTTCACATTACTAATATAAGATTCAAGACCAAGTATATTTCCCTCAAGAGTAATATTGAGGGAATATTCTCCAAACAATCATTTCTATCTATTTTATTCTATTTATAAAAGGTAAAATAATATCTGTGATAAATTTTAAATTATTGTATTGGAAGGAAGAGGTAGGCAGTAAAATGGCTAAACATCTATGGGTTTACTTATCTTCCCAGAGAAAGACTGACAGAAGCTTGGGAAGGGCAAGGATCTTGAAATCAGTTGACTTGGCAGATCAGTTATCTTGAAAAAGTAATATTTCTAAATAATTAATGAAATAACATTAAATAATCAATAATAAAATACAAATCATATTTTACATAATTATGAAGATCAAATGAGATGACTTATTTGAAAGTATTTTACAAATAGCCATGTATTCCCAATCTTCTGTTAATTAGTTTTATTTCCATCTCAAAAATGTATCTTTATTGTATATATTTAAGGTATAGAATATATTTTGATAAATATATATACACATAGACATGCTTACTACAGTCAAGAAAACTAAATTATATACTTCCATAGTTGCCATTTTTTTGTATGTGTGGTAAGACCACCTAAAATCTACTCTCTTAGAAAAATTTCAGTATAAAATATGGTATTATTAATGATACTCCTCAGGATACATATTAGATTGCTATATTTATTCATCTTACATAACTACAAGTCTGTACTCTTTGAACTCCTCATTTCCTACCAACTCTATGCCTCTGGCAACTACCATTCTACTCTATTTCTACATATTCAACATTTTTTTAGATTCCACAGATAAGATCGTGTAGTATTTTACTTTCTCTGTCTGGCTTATTTCACTTAGCCTAATGACCTCCAGGTTCAATCATGTTACTGCTTTACTACTGATAGTGATATACAGATTCAATGCAATCCTTATGAAAATTACAATGGCATTTTTTACAGAAATAGAAAAAAATTCTAAAATTTGTGTAGAACCACAAATGATCCTGAATAGCTAATCTTGAGAAAGAAAAATTGTAATTGACAGCATTACAATTTCTGATTTCAAAATAAATTACAAAGTTATAGTCATCCGCAGAGTATGACACTGGCATAAAAATAGACACATAGGCCAATGGAATAGAATAGTGAGCGCAGAAATAAACTCAAGCATATACAATCAACAGATCTTTAGCAAGGTTATCAAGAAGACATAGTAGGAAAAAATTGTTTCTTTAATAAATGCTGTTGGGAAAACTAAATATCCATGAGAAAAATAATGAAAGTGGACCATTACCTTACGTCATACACAAAAATCAACTCAAATGAATTATGACTTAGACATAAGAACTGAACCAGCAAAACTCCTAAAGGAAAACATAAGGAAAAAATCCTTGATATTGGCCTTGGCAATGGTTTTTTGATATCATGTCAAAAACTTAGACAACACACAGAAAAAGTAATAAGTGGAACTATATCAAACTGAATAGCTTCTGCACAGCAAAGGAAACAAACAACAAAATAGTAAACAACAAAATGATGAGACAGCTTCCCGAGTGACAGGAAATCTTTCCCCAAAACTCTTATAAGTGGTTAATATCCAAAATATATAAGGAACTCCAACAACTCAATAGCAAAAAACAAAGAAACAAAAACCCCCACAAAAAACAAATACCCCAGTTAAGTAGGCAAAGGACACAAATAGACACTTTTTCAAAGAAGACCCAAAAATGACCAACAAATACATGAAAAACTACTCAATGTCATTAATTATCAGAGAAATGCAAATCAAAACTAGAATGAGATATTACTTCACACCTGTTAGGATGGCGGTTATAAAAAAAGTCAAGAGGTAACAAGTGTTGCTGAGAGTGTGGAGAAAAGAGAACTTTGAACATCGTTGGTGGGAATGTAAACTGGTATGCCCACTATGAAGAACAGAATGGAGGCTTCTCAAAAAACTAAAAAATCAGAACTATTGTATAACCCAGCAACCCTTCTGGGTCTATGCCCAAAAGAAATAATATGAGCACCTCATAGAAATATCTGTGGTCCCATGTTCATTGTAGCATTATTCACAGTAATATAGAATCAACCTGTGTTTACTAGTAGATGAATGGATAAAGAAATTATATTATATATACATAAACAATGGAATATTACTCCTTTTTTTAAAAAAAATAGGAGATCCTGCCATTTGTGACAACATGGAAGGACATTATGCTAAGTGAAATAAGCCCAACACAGAAAAAAAAAATGTTAACTCATTTTATTTGTTACTATCAAACCTCAAACCATATCTTTAACAGTATCTTACCTTTATTATTTCCCTCTTTTCCTTATCTTCTCCCAATCATCTTAACCTTCATATTCTAGCTTGAACTGGGTATTTTCTATTTGCCTCTCTATTTCTCTACTCTGCCTTCCTTCACCCTGCCCTGTGCCAGAGAGGCTAATGCTTGCACATTGAATCAGTGATAATCCTTGCTTGCTGGCTTCAGGTTAGGTTCTTCTGGAGGAGTCCCAGGCAGCATATAGAAGAAGAATGGGATTTTTCCTCTCTTCCTGAGATCACTGAGTTGATTGTGTCCCTTTACCAAATGCCAATGTTCCTGGTGCAGCCCTCTCTCTGCTGCTTTCCCGAGTTCCAGTATTGGCAGCATCCCCTCGCTCTTCAGGACTTATGGGTAGCAATCCACCCCTATTTTTGCAAGCTCTGGGTTCCAAATCCTTGGGTGATTTTCCTGAACTATGCCTATATCTTTGTAAAGAATGCCTTTATTAAGCTTTCTGGTATGTAGTCTGAATGTGCCATATGCTTTCTGCTTTTTGTCAGGGTCCTCCCGGATTAATGTATTCTTTTTTTAAATCTGTATCTTAAATATTTTTATTTCTCCTCCATCTCTGATTGAAACACATATTAGTCATCACCTCTACTTCTGAAGAAGCTTCCTTGATGACTTTCTTGTCTGTGTTCCTATACTCCAGAAGTCCTTCTACAAACTTGCTGCCACAGTGGCAATTCACATGTTAATGGGTTGTTTGACTTTCCTTTGGGACAGAAAATACCAGTGGTTAAGAGAACTTAGAATTTAAAAAATTAAGGTTCAGGCTCAGATCTGCTAATAAATGAAGTGGCTTTGGGCCAGGATCTTTTTTTCTAGGTTCTAGTTTTCTGACATAATTTAATACCTATTTTATAGCTCATTTTATGGGAAAAATGGGGAATGCATACATACAGCTTAGTGTAGTACCTGCATCTTGTAAGTGCTTAATAAATGTTATCTATTTTTATTTTTTATAAAATTCCTTTATGTGTCCCCACCATTTACAGAATAAAAGACAAACTCCTTTGTTTGACACATAAGGCCCTCTGTACTTTGATCCTAATTATTTAGCTTCGTATCTCACTGCTATCTTACACACAGCATGAAGTTCAACTGTTTTGAACTACTAGCAAACTCCTAACATCCTCTTTAACTGGCACATCCCTCTAACCTTTGTGCGTATCATTCACTTTCTTGTAATGCCCTTAACAGTTCCAAGCCATACACACTTCAATTTACCTGATATTACACTCAGTCTCCAAACATCAGTCTAAATACTACCTCTATTAGAAAACTCTCCTTGATTTCCCAAGGTAGGTGAAAAACCTTGCCTGTCCACCTTGCCGACTCCTGAGTTAGTATTTATGCCCACAGTATGATTCCCTGGTAGTCGTTAGACAGTGAGCTCTGCTGAGAAGAGAGACAGTAATATTTCAACTTCGATTTATGAGCATTGTGAATAGGGCTGGGCACCTAGTAGATGTTTGATAAACATTTGTTCAATGAATGTATTCTGCTCCAAACATAATTTTGTACTGTTCATAATTTAAGTCATCTTCAGATGATTTGGAAGTAATATTTAACTTAAAATTCAGAGCCTCTTATCTTGCTTTGCATCTGTTATACAGTTTCACAGCATAGCTAATGTGTTACCACATTGTATCACAGTATCACCAATATGATGCCCCCATCAACTCTGTTTGTGTTAATACCTGGGAGCTGATCTAGAAGCTGAATCTGCCAAGAAAACTGACATGCATATATATGTTCAGTGCCTTAATTTGTCATAACCTCTAAAAATACACATTGAGAAAATTCTTGCTGACTAAATATTAACATCAAGTAGTGTCAGTTGGAGTAAAATAAGTGAAAAACATGACAACAAAAATATGCATGTAGCAAGAAGCTAGAAAATATCATTTCTGTAGGAGAGGTTAAATCATTGAGTTTACCTTCTTCAAGCAGCTATCATCATGGAAAGGAAGAGGAGAATTATAATACATCATTTTTTAAATGTATTTTTATTTTTTATTTTGTTTTTGAGACGGAGTCTCGCTCTGTCACCCAGGCTGGAGTGCAGTGGCCGGATCTCAGCTCACTGCAAGCTCCGCCTCCCGGGTTTACCCCATTCTCCTGCCTCAGCCTCCTGAGTAGCTGGGACTACAGGCGCCCGCCACCTCGCCCAGCTAGGTTTTTTTTTTTTTTTTTTTTCAGTAGAGACGGGGTTTCACTGTGTTAGCCAGGATGGTCTCCATCTTCTGACCTTGTGATCCGCCCGTCTCGGCCTCCCAAAGTAAATCATTTTTAATATGTATTAAATCTTACACTCTTAAACTATAATATGCACTTGAGTATAATTTACTTTCTTTGGGAAGTTGCAATAATTCTTTCAATTTATCACTGAGTGCAATAAAGCAATAATTAAGTGGCAACTTATTTAATATACCCAAATTATCTGATATTTTATTAGTAGTAACGTTTTTAGAAGCAAACCCTAATTCTTAGTAAACTCTTCATTGTCACCTCAAATGATATAAACACCATAATTATTTTGAAATGTATGTTTTAATCTATAGATAGCTCTTTGAATTTAAGGTTATTTAGTGGAAATATTTAAAATTGGTTGTGTTTAGCTTTAAAACAGTGCTTATGAATGAGATACTTTTTAATATTTTTCTATACATCAGGAAATTTAGTGTTGTTTCAATAGCTGCTTTTGTTATTCTAATGCATTTTAATAAACGTTTTAATTGTACTTATACTCTTAAGTAAGTATCATAGAGGATATTCTTAGAAAAAAACAAACAAGATATAAAATTGTAGAAACATTTCTAGTAACATGTTTTTCTTACAGAAATTTTCCACTAACGTGCTTTTATTAGGAACTCAGTTTAAAGAACAATGGTAATACCTTTGGTTTAATACCGTATAATTATTTCAGTAGAGGGCTACAAAATCCAATGAGTAGCAAAGGTAGGGAGCAGGGGTAGTCTAAGTGGGTGGTAACAGAGGTAAGGATAGAGCTGCAAAGTGAATGGGGTCCATGTATGAGCAGATGAGGTTGCTGTTACTCCCCAGAGGAGACAGCCAGGGACTCAACCAGATTATGAAAGGAGACAAGGGAAGCATTGCCTCAGGATGTTCATCTTCTCACATTGTTATGTCAAATTATCACCTGGCTCTTTTATAACTCTTTTTCCTTCTAGTGTGCTCTGAGCTCTCCTGCTAGCTTCAGTGGTTTTTCTGTGTGCACACTTCAGTTTGTTAATTTATTTAACACAAATAAACCGAGAACACCTAACATGTCGGACATTAAGCCAGATTCTAGAGGTACATACACAGAAAAGAAGCATTCTCGTCCCTCAGGGCAGCTATAGTTCAAAGGGGAACAAGTGCCTAACTAGATAACGATAGTGTAATGTTAACATTGCCATAATTGAAAATGATCGATTAAAACAGAGGCTAATACATAGTGTACACATACTATGTACTTGCCATTATACTAATTAAATATATTGTTTCTTGTTTCACCTTCACAGGATGAGACATTTACACTATTTTTATCTCTACTACAGAGCTAAAAACAAATATCTAGTATTATAATAAAATGAAACTGAGCTCATCAGGTGATTGAAACAATATGGTATTTATCAAAGTATAGTTGCACTCAGCTGCATCCAAATTATCAGAGTTCTTAAAATGTGGATTCCTGGGCTTCAACAGGCAATCTACTGAGTTCACATTTCTGAGGAAGGGTCTAGGGAATTTGTTTCTTCTTATATAATTTTGTTTTCCTTTAATGAGAGCAATTTTCAAAGCTATAGTAGAAATTTTACTAGACAATTTAAACTCTCTCTCTAGCAATGTATGTGTGTATGTGTATACATATAAAAACTGAAAACTACTGAAATAGGTGATTATATGTATCATTTAATATATAATAGCGGGTTTCTTAAAAATGTCTTTTCTATGCTTCTAAAATATAATTTAAAATTAAATTTAATAGAATCCAGATCTAAATGAAATTCAGTCATAACCACCAGATTGATTCTATTATTAAATAATCTATACTGCATTGTATCTTGTCCCAGTTATTAAATTATCTCAGATTTAGAGTTAGTATTTTCACCCTTCCCTGAAAACTACCTTTTAAAGATACTCTTGATTCTTATATTCCATTTTCAATTAAAATTTCCATCTTTCATTAAATATAATTTTATGGAAGGATACATGAAAAATCCAGCTGAATTCTCTATCAAGCTCTCATGTCTTTTCATGTATATAAATATATATGCAAGGGTTTATGCATCAATTCCTGTTTTCTCTCAAAGTTTTAAGACAAGTTAAGGCTTATGAAATAAAATAGATGAAGTAAGCAAAAATTGATCACAAAAATGAGGTCAACAAAATATTATACAGAGTGTTAACACAGAACTAGGAGTGAGGTTCCTTCAGTCAAGAATAATATAACAAAATTAAAAATAGGTTATAGAGAGATATACACAACATACATATGAGGCTAAAGAGGAAAATCAATGTCAATAAAAAATGAATATCTCTAATAACTCTTCAAGTATTTATGATAAACTTCAGGCTGATTTATTTCAATTATCTGATGCATACTTGTTTTTTCCCATATTACAGGATTATTTGGTAGACTTAATGATTCTGTAAAAGACTGTATTTGTACAAATATCCAATATCCAATGTTTTCTGGCTGAGTTTTTAGATATAAAGATGGTTGGGGCGTGGAGATATATATATATATATATATATATATATGCATATATATACATGCACATGCATACGTGTGTGTATACACACATATATATGAATGTTTTCCCCTTCTTCCTACCATGTGCCAAGAAAGTTTCAGCACTTTGAACTCACTGACTGTGGCTCATCATTGCATCCAGACTACAGCTAGATGAACTTTCAGATTACTCAAAAATATAAAAGACACAATGGGTTAGTAAAGACAAAGAAAAACTAACTATAAGCTGTTTACATGAAACATATTTAAGGTAAAGTGCTACAGACTGAGACTGAAAACAAGTTAACAAAGAGTTTCCAGATACATTCATATAGGAAGAATATGGGAGTTGATGTATTACTACCAGAGAAGGTAGTTTTCAAGGTTAATAGAACTAAACAGAATTCTAGAAAGCACTAGATTGTGATAAAAGATAGAAATATATATACATCCAAATTCTGCAAGTCATACACAATTTAGCAGGAAAATAACAGGACAAAACCTATTAGAAATGCAAGGACTTAATGAAAGTACAATTATCCTAGGAGACTTCAGTATACTTCTTTTGCATTTGGATGTGACTGCTAGAGAAAAACATAAGTGAGAAGACAAAGAAGCTGCATAATACATGAATAAAATTGATTCTCTGGATACATTTAGAGCCTCTTCTACCAACAGAGAGTAGGATTATTTTATGATATCTGTGTAACTATTGAGTAGCAATAGTTAAATGTTGATTAACTATATGGCAACCTAAATAATCTTTTTAAAGTAGATGTTTTCCAAGATATATATGTCTATCATAATGTAAGAAAATAAATATAAATAATAAATATTGTAACTAAATGCAGGCCTGGCTACTCACCACTTACAGAATCCAGTGACAACAGTGAGGTATGGTAGAAAGAAAGTGACTTTATTAACCAACACTAGTAATGGAGAAACAGCCAGATTCTCTTCCAAAGCAACCACTTCACACTTTAGGCTGGGCAGGAGAGCTTAAAAAGGGGAACTTGCAATGGGAGGCATGCTGGTAGACTGCTGAGTACAAGGTGGGAGTGTCTTGTTCTGGTGGTTATCTCAAGCCATGGTCCACCTGGAGTGTGGGCTGCTGTAATCTCAACACTGGCTGGGTTTTTGACTAACTGTCTTGAAGTAATCTCTGGATTTTTGTAGCTGGGTTTCTACGCTTGATCTGTTTCAAGATTAGTTCCTGGAACTTCTAAGGAAGCATATAATTACATAGAAGCATACAGTTAGACAAATGTTCGTAGTGTAAGGGAATGTATGGTGACAAAGGGAGGGAAATGATGTTTCGAAGAAAGTACATTTCAAGGCTATATTTTAAGATTAAGGAAAAGAAAAAAGGTTTCTGCTGTAAGCTTCAAGGTTACATCTTGAGACTAGGGAAAAAAGAAAAAAAGTTTTAAATTGTATTTTCAGGCTAGACTGTTCAGTTACACAAGGGTATTTCAGTAACAGGAAATCTGTATAATTCATTATATCATCAGATTGAAAGATGTAAATAACATATGATTATATCGATAAACAATGAAAATGAATCTGGTAAAATTCAGAAGCCATTTAAAAAATAAATATACATATATCATGCCATTTCAATTAGGATACAAATTAGATTTTGAAATAAAACTGGGCAAATTATATACAAATTATATAAAATTATAAATTGCCAAAAATAACTAAGAAAGTTTCTCAAATAATATAGAAGAGAGATATAACAACAGAAAATATCACAAAAAAACTGTAAAGCCACTGTAATGAAATCAAGAGAGTATTGGCTTAGGATTAGAGATACAGAAAGGAAAATTCAGAAATATGTCCCAGAACATTCAAATTTACTAAATGATAAGGCAAGCATTTCAGCTGAGTAGAAAAATAAGAGATTATTTCATAAAGAGTGTTAGAACAACTAGAAATCTTGAAAAAAACTCATATCTGAGAATTAAAAAGTACTATAAAATATAAAATAAAAAACAGACATTGGCAATTTTGCAAGAACATGTGGGAAATTCGATATACAATATAGAGATAAGATGATTCTGGGTTTAGAACTGAAAATTTAAAATGTAATGGCAAAAGAAAAACACATTTGATGACATTTTCTTTAGGAAGTCATAAGAGCACTTACAATGTGTCAGTTATTCATTTTTAAAAAGTGCGTTACTTATATAAATTCTTATAACAATTGCCGTAAGGTAGTTATTATCATCTTTGTTTTATAGACAAGGATATTAATACATAGGTCACCCTATAGCTAGGAGCTTCTAACTAGGAACTTCTATGAAGCAAAAAATAAAAATAAAAACAAAAAAAATTAGCAAAGTCGGTAGACTAATCACAGATTTGTGGGACATTGCTCACACCACAAAAAACAGATAGAGGGTTATTATATGTGTAATACAAAAAGCTTGTACACATTGTGAAACTTTTAAAAAGGTGGGGAAAACAAGTAGCACAATAGACATAAAGGACATAAATATGCACTACACAGAATAACAAATCCAAGTGGCCAGCTAATGTAAACAGAAATGCTTGAATCTGTAAGTAATAGGGGATTTGCCAGTTAACAATGAAATATCAATTATACCTACCCAAATGTTCAATGTTAATAAGATTTTTTTCCAGAGTTGAGTTTTCCAAAAGTCAGACCTCGTATTTGTTTACCATTAATAAATTCATACAGAGAGATATACGCGTGCAGAATACTCAATAGAAAACTATTGTGTAAATACATCTGGTGTATGTTTACATATATTTGAAAACACTACCTGAAAAAAATCAATGTAGGTAGTAATTCCACAACTATTTGTAGCAGCTTTCTTACTCTGCCAAGTACTACCCCAATCACTTTACACTCACTTTGTCATTTCATCTTCTCCACAGCCTTTCCAGGTAGCTACTGTTACAGCTCCCATTTTTTCTATGGTAAAACTGAAGTAGAGAGATGTCAGTGAAGTCATCCAATGTCACACAGCTCATAAGTAGAGGACTTAGGATTTGAACCTTGTTCCCTCTGACTTCGAAATGCCCAGTTATACTTCATGATGTGATGTAAACTGCCTAAAAGTATTCTTTTTTAAACATCGTACTCCTATGTAATCTATTTTTTCCTGTTATTAGTAAAGTTTTTATCATATGTGGAATGTCAAAAAATAATTGTTTACTTTAATAAAAAGAATAATCACTCTCTTTAAAATTGTCATTTCTACAGTGTAGATGAATATTAATTCTAAAGAGAGATTTCCCAATGATATCTATTATTTGGCTGTCTTAAAAAAATATTCCTTCCAAAGAGACTTCAGAAAATCAATAATAAAACAAGGTTTGATGTCTTTAGGTAGAATTTAAGATTATACCAAGAAGATAAAGAGTATAAAATGACTGTAGCAGTTTCTACACTTAGTGAAACCAGAGTATAGTTTTCAAAGTGACTAGCATTGACACAATTTTGAGAATAATTCGATAACTCAGAAAAAACTGTTTTAATTATAGTTTTAAAATGTTTAGTTTGCCAGAATAAAGTATCTTGGCTGATCACAGCAATTTTGGAAAGCCTGAATTTCCAAAATACTCAAAATATAACATTTCTTAATTTGGGCTAAATCATGTGTTTGAACAAAAGTTTCCTTAGGCTAACTAAAAAAAAAAAAAAAAAAAAAAAAAAGTGGTGAGGACAAGGGCAAACAGATGAAGTCTGCACTGGAAGCAGCCTGTTCAAATGAAGAATGCCAGAGTGGCAAAATAGTCGCCAAGCAATTATTTAAGAGGGATATGTTTATTAGTTGTTTTTAAAATGCAGATCCAGTAATAATTTCAAGCTGTCTCCAATAAAGCTTAAACTCAATAAAAATACATTATAATTTTCAAAATGCTATGTTTTAAATAAATGCAAAAGTCACAAAGAAGAGCCCCAGGCTAAGCGTAAAAGTTACAGCAGTAGAAATTAATTTACATGAAAGAGCTATCATGCTTCCTTTAGAAATAACTTGCTAGGGGAAAACACAGCACAAGCCGAATATTCATAAAGAAACTCAAGAATTCAGGCAGGAGGCACTGACAGCTGCAATCATTTATTTTTCAAACTCCTGGACATGTTATAGCATGCCTGCTAGATATGAGGTAGGATAGTAAAAACAAAACAAAAGTTGATGAAAGAAACAGCCAGAAGGCCTTTAACACCTTTTCAGAAACCTACTGTTCAGATGTTCTTAAATTTTAAACAAAATCATATCAATGGAAATTAATTTTATGCCATTAAATTCTCTGAATAAATATTTCCTGTGGTGTAGCTACATCACCCAATAAAACCGTTACAAAGAGAATTTTAAAGTTTTAATTAATTATTAAAAAGAAAGAATGGATTTCATGATACATTTGCAAAAATGCTATAAAGTGTGACTACCTTCGCCCCAGTTCTTTAATTCTATTTAGAAGTTATTAACTGAGATCCTACTTTTTTTTAGGGCTCTAGTTGAATGTCTAATTAGAGTAAACTGTAGTCCACACCTCAAATTTTTCGATTTTGTCTTCATTCTTTTACTTCAGTGAAACATGACATTCACTCAAAGGAACTGGCTCTTCTGCTAAGAACCTGACAACTCTCTCTAGAAGAGCGTCCTTTAAGGGCAGGCAGGTTAACCTAGGAAGCCATGTCGAATGGGTCCTTAGGTCCAAAGAGTCCCACTTTTACATTTCAGGAATATTTTGATGAGTATCTTTTGAAAATTTATATTACTTCTTATACTCACATGGTGATAGATGTCATTTAATTTTTTATTAATTTTTCATATTTCTCTTAAAAGCCCTGAAGGTATTGATATGACATACCCACAAATATACATGTAAAACTTATTAATATATATACACACATACATATATACACACATATATATTTTCTTACACATATTTCTATATGTTTAAAAAGTTTCAGTACTTACGGGTGTTTTATTTTCCTGGTGTTTCTATATTCTTAAAACCTGGATTTCAGGTAATCTTTATTTGTTCTGAAATTTCAAGCGATATATTCAGCAAAGTATCTGTGTGACAGATATTCTAGGGCATTGCCTATATGAGAATACATTTTGTCTTCATTCATGAATAACAACTTGGCTACATATAGAGAATTTTGTGAAAAACAAAACTTTTCTTGGCTTACCCATATTTATTATTATTTCTTCTTCTCTTTATTGTTAAGTTTCTTAAATGCACGTGATCTACATACCTCCCTCTCCCTTCTTATTGCCCCAGATCTGCTTTGTTTTTTACTCTTTCATGGAGCCTGCAATCTTGATCATCACAAATGATCTCTCATTAGCAAATTTCCTTCCTGTTTGTTCAGGCGTCATTATACATACGTATCTCAAGTTTTATGTCTTCATATTTCAATGATCATATCCATTTGGATGATCCACTATTACCCCAAATTGAACTTGCATAATGGAGATATCCTTACTTCTCAAAACAAATATCCTTTTCTCTATTAATGATATAAGCACCTTTCAATTACCCAGGATTAAACCTGAATTATTCTATGCTTTATGCCCCATCACAACAAATCCTTTATCAAGACCTGCCCATTCTTCAAAAAGCCATCTTTTGAAAGCATTCATTCCCTCCTGTTCCAATAATATATATAGGTCAGGCTCTAAATCACATCCGGCGCGGAGTTTGAAAAAGTCCCTGAGCAAGTGTTTTATCTCCAGTTTCTTTCTCTCTAATATGAATTCATCTATGACTAAACCTCATAAAATTGTATTCAAAATAATTTATTTTGGGAAAAACCTACCATGGCTTCTAATTTTCTATAAAACAATACAGTCAAAGATTCCTTATCTGGAAACAAAAAACTTCAGAATCTGAGTTTAACTTACCTCACCAAGTGGATCTTTCAGTTCTCTTTCCCACAAGTCTAGTCTATTCTTGTCACTTCAAAGCATCTTAGACACACTATATGTTAGCCTATTTGTTATGCTATTTTTTAGATCTACTAAAGTTCTAAATTTATTTGAAGTTTCTTGACTTTTTACACATG